>NC_139349.1:70939538-70977038 GCF_055883805.1 Amblyomma maculatum | reverse complement strand
GCGCATCTTTCACAGTAAACATTTAGAATTCATTCGCAGACAGGTGGTTTCCTATTGCAGGACAGGGGGCATATATTGGTTTACAACGCGTTTTACGTGGATACTGTGAGCACAGGAATATGAGGATATTCCGGACAGCTTAGAATTGAGGATATCGCTTAGACAGGCAACACTTTTCTTTGTGCACTTAGTATTGTGCATCCGCGTCTCGTACCTCCGTTTCCCCTGCAAACATAACAGCGGAGCAGATCCTGCATATGACGCTTCTCTTGAGGCATGCCTTGGCGCAGTGCTCCAGCAGGAGGGAAAGGGCCACCTCGGCCTCACACATGCCGCAGCGAGTTGTTCGGAATGCGCATCTGTGAAGGTGCTCCTGTAATATCGAATGAGAACAAAATGGTCGATTGATATCAGTGCGGCTCTGTTCACAGTCTCTTGGAAGGACGACGTACAAGGTGTTGCACAATTAGACGGGCGCTGTAGAATGCTTCTCCCAGCTAAACCGCGGAATCCTTGCAGTTCAGATTTCGCACAGAAATCACATTTTGGCGCTAGTATTTTTTAATGCTAAATTTGTTTGGGGTACTTGCCTGATTCGATCAGAAGAAGTCAGATGTTCCCATCGCCTGAGGCGGCGGCGAAGCCAGACGAACCGCTGCCCCAGCGCTGGGACTGGTGGCGCCACCTCATGCTGCTAACAACAACTCTGTAGCAGGAAAAGAGGGGGCGAGCGTTTCTGTCAGAAGGTTTGAGTTGTTGTAAGCAGCATGAGGTGGCGCCACCAGTCCCATTGCTGGGGCAGCGGTTCGTCTGGCGTCGCCGCCGCCGCAGGCGATGGAAACATCTGACTTCTTCTGATTGAATCAGGCAAGTACCCCAAACAAATTTAGTATTAAAAAATACTAGCGACAAAATGTGATTTCTGTGCGAAATCTGAACTGCAAGGATTCCGCGGTTTAGCTGGGAGAAGCATTCTACAGCGCGCGTCTAATTGTGCAACACCCTTTATTAGGAATGCCTTCATTCTTGCAGTGAAATAAGCGAAAAAGATAACGATAACAACTACAAAAATGTAGCCCCCCTCCCTCCCCCCGCCCCCGTGTAATCGCATTATAAGCTAAACGAAAAGTTTGCCCAGGTGCTTTCACGCTCACAATTTTTCTGGGAAGACTAAGCCAAACCACCTACATAGTATTGCATTTATTTACATTCATTCTAAAACACTAAACTAGCACAAAACAGCTCTACAAATATAATATCACGTAACGTGTAACCATGAAATATTAATACTAGTCTTTAAGGCAGTGCCTATGAAAACAGCGCTTTTGGTGCCATAAAAGTTCAGCCAACCAGTTTATTACGTACATTTTCACGACTAGTCCTTGCTACATTTCAAATGAGTTTTTTGTTCTTGTTTTCTTTTTTCTACGATAATAAATATCTTCTTCGTTGGCGTTGCATGTAGATTTTATGGCACAAATAAGACTGCGTCCGTTAGAATAGCTCACAAACATGACAGTAGTTTGTTCTAAAAATGCGCTCTCATACCTGCGGCACACCCTCGATTGACCGTAAGGACAGGCGTTACCACTGCAATCCTTGACACATATTACACGCTCAATTTACCTTGACATCCATCAGCGAAATGCATAAATGATTTTCAGAGACACAAATTCTGTCGTATGATTTGGTTAGATAAAGCTGCCTTACTATAGTTGCAGAGACTATAGCGAAACATTTAGAATTGCCACGTAATACGGAGATCAAGCTTATTTAATGATGAAGCACAGAAAACCACATAATATGATATTTGATGTAGAATAGGGAATTGAAGTAATGTCTAAAATCGATCCTTCCAATTATTTTGACGTATTTGTCGCTGCTGTTAAGATTACGCATAGGTAACGCTGTTACAAATACCTAAGGCCAATTAGTATTTTAATTGATGTTAACTTTTCACTATTTGCTAATACTTTCATAACGGATCATAATCGACACAATCGAGCGCTGTTGATAAACACAAAAGCACTTTCGAGATTGCATTACAAAATGCAATCTTATGGCTGCACGGTGCAACTACAAACTCCGTAAGTGCAGGTTGTTACCTTTTTTATTTCTGAACAGTTTACTTTTTAACGTTACGCTTACCTCAAACTCTTCGCAAGTGAGCTCCTTCCCGCAGCCTTCATTCGGACAGCGATCCATGTTTGTTTGATTTGTCAGACAAGCAAGCTTCACGGTGTTCAGACTGAACTAACGGTACTGAATCCGTAAACCGGAAAGCCTCCTGCACACGTCCTAAGGTTGGGGCCCGCAGTGCTACGGCCTTCACTACGGAGCTGAAACCAGGAAAAGAAAGCGGATCAGTGTTAGTGTGGCGTCGAACGCCGTAGATGCTCCGTCCTGTACCAGCGCTCCATCGCATTTCTGACTCCGACAGCTGTGACAGAAAATATGCATTATGAATTTTGCTGTGCCATTACAATTCGAACTGAAGTTATGGCCGAAAAAAAGAAAACAATCAACTTGCTGTGTAAGATTGACTTTTTTTTTTTTTTTTTTTTGGGGGGGGGGGGGGGGACCAATGGGAACCCAGAAGCTTTACCTTCGTGAAAGTCGTTGTGTATCTTTGCCGACTCGACAGGGCCTAATCCACGGTAAACAAGACACCGGGCAACGCCATATCTTTTGCTCAGGGCTAAAGCAACATCAGTATTCAGGCTTATCACCGAACATGATTGTACTGAAGAAGTCAACAAAGGCTTGCGATGCATGCCGCACTACATTAGCAATTTAGACCGATAACACATCTGCAGCAGCTGCATTAAATTGATTTTGACTGCCGTCAGTTCTTGCTCATACGTTTGTACACCGCTAAGAGCCATTTTCGCTATTATTCGCCTTGCTATCCCACATGAAATAAAATCAGTTTTCTTTTTTCACTAAAACAGGAAAACAAACACGCACGTGAGTCATTTGGGCCCTTAATTAGCCTTCTCGGCTAGTAATGGGCCCATTCAGGAAGTACAAGAAACAACAGCAAGACAACACGACTTTGTAAATCAGTTTCATGTGTCATATAGTTAAACAATGCTTGTTACTAAATATGAAACCTGAAACACACAAGGAACATACAAACACCCACACACATATACAATAGCGACACCAATAGTAAAAAGTGGTATGTAGGCAAGGACATAATTGATATATAATGAAATCACGCAATGATCACTCCTTAAAACGTTTTTGTTGCGGCTATTAAAGAAAGCGTATCTTTCTTTTCGCAGGTAGTTTGTTCTAAATTATGGCACCAGCGTGCACAATAGATCTTCCACTGTGTACATTAGTAATGATAGGAAGGTTAAATCGACGGCTGTAAGAATATTTTGTTACACGAGGCGATATACAAAAGCAAATGAAGGTTGTGGGACGTTATAATTTAATATGTGTATAACTATAAAAGCCACTTTGCAATCCCTCATAGTTATAAGATGTCCCAGCGAAATGCGACCAATGTTTTAAAATCAGATGATTGCCCAGTTTAACCGTCTGAGAGATGTTGAGAGTCATGTGGCTTGCCTGCAGTATTGTTTCCCGCTCTTCAAAGTTAATCACTTATGGAAGGCATAATAGCTAACTTTTTAAGTGCTGACTTGACAAACAGGTTGTCACTTAAAGCTTGTAGATAATCTACGAAAACAATCCTGCGCAATATTTGCGGTAAGGCACCACTTGAGCAGTTTTATTCAGTAACCTTACCAAACTTTCTTGCGCGACCAACTGCAGACTTATACATAACGAAAAATTATGGAGAAATTCTGGCAAATTGTTTTGGAGGTAATTGTTTCACATATTGTGAAACTGCGCCTTAATAGTCAATATATGCGTAGGCTATCCCTTATCAACTTGTAGTGCTTTTGCTATTTATTTTCCAAAACGCTCCCCTTTGATTTTCTAGAGCAGTCTTGATTACTCGTTGTGCCTTGTGAGTAAAGGAGAAACTTCAGAAGCAAACAAGAAAAAAAAACATTACTACGCATAGCAAGCTTAGACCATTTCTATGAAGATGTTCGTAAAAGTATATTGTAATATCCCGCAGTTGCCTGACAATTATTTTGAAAAACACAGCCCATCGTTTTTCTATGCCACATTTAACTGCTCGGTCAGCGCAGCAAGAACTCACAAGCAAATTTTTGCGACGCCGCCAACATCCCACCAGCGAGAGGGGTCCAGGAAAAAGCAGATTCCGATTTTCGGGCGGGTCTTGGAATGCATGAAGCAGTGTCCCTGTCACGCGGAACCTTTCTTTATTGTGCAAGATTTTTAGGCATGTAAAAATAAACTGCTCTATGTCCGTTATAATTTGGTGAAAATCTACCAGTAGTTATTCAAGACTGTCTACATTTAATCAATGAGCTTTAGGGAACGAAGAAATAGAGACTAGGTCACATGACATTCCAAATGTATCGGCTAGTTTCACTGGGCGAAGACATTTAGTCTACTTCAAACCTAGCTTCAGTTGGCTATTAGACACCCTTGTTGTATATCGCAGCGGGATAACCGTCCTGTACAATAATAAAATCGAATGAGATAAGGAATAAATGGCGGTCCTTAAATAAGTAAATCGGCTGCGCCACGCCTGCAGAGACAGTATCGCTTTGAGGTCATATGCCACTCCGTAGACCGCTTAATATAGCGCCGCTTTTGTCCCTCCAAAGTCCATTTAACTAAGTGGTATAATGTGATTAGGAAATACAAGACGGGTTCACCACGTTTTATTTCAATTTTTTCCGTGTATTTCGTGATGTAGGCAGGCTACACAGTAACCTAACACCTGTCTACGCCACGTTTTATTTCAATTTTTTCCATGTATTTCGTGATGTAGGCAGGCTGCACAGTAACCTAACACCTGTCTACGCTTAGGGTGTTTCTTAAAACGCCACAGTCGTTGCGAGTAGCAAAAAAAAAAAATATTTTTCTTGCGCGTGAACAGAACGTGTATGAAGCTTAACTTGTGCATAGCCTTTTAAAACCAATTTTGCATGAATACCTTCGTAAAGTAACCTTCCGACGGTTCCAATATGCTTCAAGCCGTAGTTTCGAATTGAACACCGAAACTATACAATAAGCGTAACTGCGATTAACACGGTAGAGAATAAACAGTAGGGCTGAACGAAAGCTTGTAGAATCGGAAAAAACATGATCTTCAAGTAACAGTAGACGCTTCCAGGCTCGCGAAACATGGAAAAAGAGAAAATATGTGACGAAGGAAGCCTACCATTTCGTGTTCGATGTGGAACGACCGGTTGCCACATTCCCTTAAGGGCGGCCGATTGCACGACGACTGTTACTCCCCGCACAAATGAATATATGCGCCACCTGAACTCCTGATACTTTAGAACACTGGTTGAGCTCAAGACTCTCTCTCTCTCTCTTGAGATGTAGTTTAGTGACAACGCCTGGTTAGAAAAGCGGCGCTGCCTTGGCGCTCTGACGGTCGCGAGCACATTTCTGTCGTTGCTGCATAGCGAAGAGCGGAAAGCAAAATGATAAGGCGGCGAAAACACCACCGGCGTCTGATAACCGTTCGACCAGCATAGTTTCCTTTTTTGCGATAGGCGCTGCGAGACACCCTCTCCGCAAAGTGTTTGATATGCAGCTCTGGGGCTGCGGGAGATGAAACAAGAACTACAAGGGGATGAGTGTTTCAGGAACGGTGCCCTTTTAACACCTCACCATAAGTTATCTGCTGGGAATAAACTCTACTATTCGTTGCTCATGACACCCACTGCTCTTTCATATTGCATTTTGTTGCACTTTACATTTAATATTTCATATTGCAAGTGCGGACATAAGTAAACGGAGCACGCTTTTCCATTCAAATTAATATCACGCCTTCTGCACTGGAAATAAAAAAAAAAAACAATATTTGTCCGAGTAAAAGGGCACTGGCGTCTACTACCGGTTGGCACATACTACGCCTGCCAGTTGTTTCATTTAGGCAACGCGTGAAAACATTTAGAAGCAAATAGCGTGCCCCTTTTACTTTTGTCCGCAGGGATACATTTGTGTCGCAATAATGTAGGGAAAAGTAAAAAAAGAAATTAAATAAAAACATACAAAAATGGTAATCCGCAGCCAACGCAGTAAATGGGACGCGAACTCTGAATGAATCGACAGAATCATCGTCATCATCGCGGTCGCTTTTGAAGCTTTTACGTTCAAAAGGGAGCCTTTTCGCCACCGCCCGGCTCAACGGGTAGGCTCAATGGCGTTCAATCATAGAGCTAATACATGAGTTAATACAAAACCTTCAGTAAGAAGCGTTCAGTAAGGAGCCTTAGCGTTCAGACGACCGTTGCGCCCCTTTGCGCTTCCCCGGGAAACGTCAACGACGTCGCTAAAGGCTTGGTCGAGAGATGGCGCGAGGCATCGCAATCAGAAGAAAATTTCGTTATGGATGATGTGAGCCTGACCCGCGGATCGCAAAAACCTCTTGACGACGATACAGCTATAAGCTAAGCTCGTAGTGAAAGCTGGTAGATTTGAATAGCCACATAAAAATAAGATATATCTGCATGCGTAGGAAAATTAGGTGCGAATAGTGTTGTGATGATGGCTTTTTTTTTTTTTTTTTCGCAGTAAAACCACCTTTAGAAAAGGTTGGAAAGTTACTATAGCAACTAGGGCACCGGACAAAAATACAGTCGCCAAACTTTTCTCTTCATGATTGCGAACACTACCTTAACCTCGCTTTGTATCAACAGAACACGCGTGTACACGACCTGACGCGTAATGATTTCAATCCAGCTGTCACGCTCCCGCTGCGTAGAATGAAATGTTTTACCAAACCTCATGCTCATTCCTTTATTTAATGCCCTCAAGGCCCGAATGCATTACAGATAGGAGCGAGAGAACTTACAATGTGTAACACGGAGGACAGCGCAAAAAGAAATATATGCAGGCTTATTCCACGGAAAAAAACAGTAAGAACAAATATGACGAAAGACATTACGATGGGGAATAACGTGGCAGCAATTCAAATACATTGAACACTCACAAAGATTTGTAAATGAAAATTATATACAGCGCCGTTAAAATCATCATCATCATCAGCCGGACTATACCCACTGCAGGGCGAAGGCCTCTCTCATATTTCTCCACTTAACCCGGTTCTGTGCTAGCTGCATCCACTTGACCCCGCGAACTTCTTAACCTCATCCGCCCACCTAACTTTCTGCCGCCCCCTGCTACGCTTTACTTCTCTTAGAATCCAGTTTGTTACCCTAAGCGACTATCGGTTATCCTCTCTTCGCACTACATGTCCTGCCCGTGCCCATTTCTTCTTCCTAATTTCCATTAGAATGTCAGTAACATCAGTTATTTCTCTGACCCACTCTGCACGCTTCCTATCTCTTAATGTTACCCCAACCATTTTTCGTTCCATAGCCCTATGGGTTGTCCTCAACTTAAGTAGAACTCTCTTGGTTAGCCTCCACGTTTCAGCCCCATAGGTGAGTACAGGTAAGCTGCAACTGTTGTATACTTTCCTCTTGAGCGATACCGGTAAGCTGCTAGTCATAACCTGCGAGTGCTTGCCAAATGCGCTCCATCCCAATCTTATTCCAAAATAACCAAGCTAGATCACTAATGACTAAAGGACTGGTAAGTTAGCTTCAATCAACTCGCACATAGGCTGGAGATATTAGTAAAATCTGAGTCCTTTAATACTCTTCCGGGCACGCATCGTGCCGTAACTCTAGGCGGGAGTTCTGTGCGTTGCCAGCGGCGGCCGCAGTACATTCTGAGGGTGTCAGGCAGGCGGCAGCGAATTCAGCTGCGGTTGTATAGTGGTGAGTCAGCGTGCAATTCTTTAATGCGAGACAGTTAATTGGCTCAAGATGCAACAAAATGTTCGCAGAACATGTATGAAACACGTGTCCGCGACAGTGTGTACAGAAACTGTCTGTCTGTATCCCCAAAATGGTCTCTGGACCCCCGAAATTGTATCTGATCAAACTTTGTGTTCAGCCTAATCCGCCTATAGCCAACTGAGTGCTGGGCTCTAAATTTGGATCAACCACTCTCACAATTTGGGCTCCTAGATCCTCAAAACTTGACTTCTTCAGAACGTATTGACCAGAATTGAGGTACGAGGGAGTTCCATTGGGACCGCTAAATTTGTGTGGTCCGCCCTCCTTGCCCCCCCCCCCCCCCCCCCCCCCGCAAACAATTTGGCCCCATGCACCTGAGAAATTTTACCTTGGCCAGATTTGAGAAAAATGTGTGCCTAACCTAATTTTAGTATGTCCAACTCAGTGGTGACTTCCAAATTTAAGTGGGCCATCTGCAAACTTCCACACGCTTTCGCTTTATATGCGTATGGGTGGCTACGTGTACACCAGGAATTTTTTCATCTTCGGTCCTGTGTTGTGCATTAAGGTCTGGAACGATAGCACGAGCCTGGCGTGCACCCGGGAAGTCTCCCGCGTACAGGGGAAACGAAGAAAATGTCGAAAAAGGTGCCTACATATTGACAAAGAATGACAGTGATGTGAGAGCAGGATGTACCACCGGAAAAAAATTCGCTGCTTTAATGTCACTCCCCACAAGTAAGTTCCTGCGAAAACCGCCTCGGCGCAAGCTCTATTGCTTGCATGGACCAATGGCTAGCTGAAGATGTGGTTGTGACGTGGCGACGTGGTGTTCTTAACCTTCTGCTGCACGCCATGACGAGGATTCTCGACAGCCTCCTGGCGTATATTCCGGAGCCCTCCTGCCTACTCATCAAATCGTACAATGTATCGTCAAGAACCATCAGACCTTCGACGCTGCGCGTACGGTGCACTAGCCCGTCTGATATAGCTGCAGTGGAGAATAGTGCAGATATAATGAAGGTGTCTTGTTGCATACTTCTTCATTACATGCCTGTGAAGAAATTGATGAACATGAGGTGCTCCAGCAAAACTGATCCTTAAGAATGCATCCACACACCGAATGGTTTGACTATTCATAAAATGCTGTTAGCAAATGCGTTCAACCGTCTCTTCAGTCTTTTGAAGGATAGTGGAAGACTACGTTCACTGTTCACTGTTGACAAAGGTTCTATTACCATAGAGCGAACGTTACTTCGGCGCCGGCGGGAGCGCCGCTCGCGGCGAGGAGCGCACGTGCGGCACGATATGCTCGCCGCCGCGCGCGCAGGAACGGCGAGGATGCTGCTGCCAGGTTGTCCAACAGGAATTTTGTCGGGTTCGGTTCGGGCTCTGGTTCACGCCTTTCTGGTTCGAACCGGATCGACCGTGCCCGAACCGGCTCAAACGGGTTCAGAAAAAAAAAAAAAACTTTGGGTGTATTTTTTTTACTCCACTTTTTTAATACTGAGCATTCTTTCCAGTTCCAGTATATAACAAAAGGTCCGTCTATTGTTTTTGTCATTAGAAGGGACGGGCTGCGCTTGGTTGTACAGACCGCGGCAAAATGATTTTAATGAGTGATCGACGTTTAGATCAGGATGGGGGAGATCAATTGTTTTCATTGGCACATAACCATCTAAAGCTGTCACACGTCGAAAGAATGTTAAAAGAAAATGTTTCCTGCTGCGCTTTTCAGACACATAAAATTTTACAACAATATAGTTTAGAGAGAAATGTCTACTACTAGGGGTACACCAATGTTTCATACGGCTACCACTCAAGGACTTTGAAATCAGATCAATGTCGATCCAAGCACACGCCCCAAGACTAACGATGTATATAAATATGTGTGACTATATGTCGCACAGCAAGCGGACGCCTCTGCATTTCGCGTTTCTATGGAGGTGAAACACAAATGCACCCTTTTGTTGTGGCCCGAAAGGCGCTGACAAAAAACTCCTCCGGCACGTATTGTGGTTGCAGTCGTGATCTTTGTCGCCGGTGAACCAGATTAATTGTCTCGCTCTTGTGTCGCGGCGCGATGCGACCACCTGTCTGGTTGCGCGTCATGGTTTCCTGCGTTGATAGGCGCGCTAAATTATTCGAGAACCAACTTGAGACTTGGCTTGTATGATTAGTCGCATAATTTGTAACAACCATGACCTGACGTCACGGCTTCTCACAAATGTTTTATTATATGCTCAGTAAATACTGCCAATTTTTTTTCTTTGCCAGTATACAAACACCGAAAGAAGAACATATTGAAGATGGTTGATGAAGCCATCCGATGACAAGAGAGGATATACTTTAGTCCAGAAAGTGCTCTCTAGGCGCTGACTTGTGTATATGGCACAGCACGCGCTACTGTAGGTAGTAAAAACAGTTCTGGGAGCCGCAACTTCTCCTACTCCAAAAATTTTCAAAGTACCCGAGTCTTTGCTTACCGTGGAGACCTTTTCAAATGCATACAGAAGGTTCTGAACTTCCTCGGTCTTTACAGAGCTACCGCTGTCCCGGAGTCTCTGCGGGCAGTCTTCTCATTCCGTAAGAAACGCTTCAAGCTCGTCATCAGCTTGTAAGCTCTTAGGCTGAGATTTTGATGCCACCTATAGTGGTGCCTGATCGCCGCCGGCGATCCTACGAAGCCGCTTCCATGTGGTGACCAAATGCTGTTTTGCTCGGTACTTTACCTCGCTGGTCAACGTAATGTGATATCGAGAGTCTCACGCTTCAGTCACCGCTTGCACAATTACTGCTGTTCCCTCTTCGGTTGTTTTCCTTAGGGCCCAGTCGCATGTTCCTTTTGTCCGCTTCACCTCGTCCCTGTACCTGCTTTTCAAGGTTTTTGCCCCTACCTGCCTCGTCACCGCGAAACCTGTAGAACGGGTTACTCGTTAGTTATGTTTTCTCTCAATAGTGCACTTTAGTTTTCCGTGCCACCTTTCTAGGCTGTCTTAGGTATTCGCATCAGTGATGGGGAATAAAGCCATGGAGCACTTTTTTTTTCTTTTCGGCACCGTAGCTGTACGTACGTGTCGAAGCGATATCACACCAAATAGAGCTTTCGAATTTATACTCCTACCAGCAGGGCCTGATTATCCAGGGTTCAAAGGGTTCGGATGCACTTGGCCCACCGGCATTAGGGGTCCCTCTGAGGGCTGAACAAAATTGGCGGATATTGTGGTTTTGTTCGAGAAAAATTAACATCATTTTTTTGTTATTTTCCATGATTGAAACGGGGCTTATGTATTGAGTTATGGAATAATTGAGAAAAGCTGTTCTTCGTATCGTATTCTAAATTCCAAAAGCATTCTCATAATTCACTTGCCCAAAACCCATGCACCGCAAGCGTACGTTGAGGTGCGGGCTATAGTGTCGCTCATGTTGGATGAGACGGCGCGGAGGACTAGGACGAAAATAGAAGTGCACACATACAGTGATTTAAAATGACGACCTGCGGGGCGATTTTGTTCATGACTTGAAAGCAAGTGCGGTGCAAATAAGATAACACAAGAAAGAAAAGGACACATGTGGTGTGCTTTTCGTTCTTGTGTTGTCTTTGTGTCGTAGTGGTTTTTATGACATACACTGATGAACAACTGAAGTTTGTACTTGTGCTAAGAAGGAAACAGAAAGATACGAGAGGCATGTAAGAGGTAGAAGAGAATACAATGAACAGATACCCGCCCCACCACGGCTCTTCGCGTCAGCAACAAAGGCAACACGCCCGCGCCGCTTTCTTAAGGGCGTGTGACCACGGCGAGGCGCGGGAAAGTTGGCATGCCGAAGTACAATTTCAAAAAGAAAAAGAAAATGCGAGCCAACGTTTGTTTTCCGGGACCTGCGCCTATACGAAATCGAATAGGAGGCAAAAAGGACTGTTAAAGGGGTTAAACATACGCTTTATGCTGACGATGTAGAAATATGGACACACAGAGGCAACGATGAGGAAATAGAAGAAATCAACAGGTAACCGACTTGGTTGAAGATTACGCGGAATGCGTAGGGCTCAAATGCTCACCTAGCAAATGCGAACTTCTGGTAATCCGGGGAAGAAAAACACGCATTATCAACGCAGAATATATCGCTGTAGAATTAAATGGCACGCCACTAACCAGACTGGACACAATTAGGGTCCTGGGACTCATAATCCAAGACAATAGAAAAAAACACAGAAACTATAAACTTAAGTCAATAATTAACATCACCACCAGAGTGATAAGGCGATTAGCCAGCAAAAGACGGGGGGGTCAAAGGCAAAGATTTGCGCAGAATTATTCAGGCTTTTGCGATAAGCATGAATGGTGTACACCATCCCCTACCCCAAGCTAGGGCTGGCAGAAAACAAAATACAAGAGATCATAGGGCAGGCATATAAAGCAGCACTGTGGCTACCCTACTGCACCACTAAGGAAATACTTCTTAAACTGGGTGTCTATAATACACCGCGGAACTATGCGGGGTACATATAATCACACAGTTAAGCAGGCTCGCCATCACATCTACAGGATGAAAGATCCTTGGTAACCCAGGACTACAAGATAGAATGCCAGAAAGAAATGCACAATTAAAACGCCCACCAAAGTGAGGATCGAACGCACTCACTATAAAACTGCTACCAAAACATGCACCCTGCTTTTCATGAAGGCAGGAGAAAAGCAAGCAGCAAAGGCCCCTGAGGCCAAGGTAGAAGGCTTTGAATACACTGTTTATGTAGACGCGGCGGATTACGAAGGAGGCAGCTCTTTTGCGGTCGTGAGCGTAAAATACATGGCTAAAAGATTAATGTCAGGTTCGATAAAAACAAACTGAAGGATAGCAGAGGAGGCGGCTATCACCATGGGGATGGCCAACACCGAAGCTATGGCTATAATTAGCGACTCCAAAGCTATAAACAATTTCGCGAGGGGCATGATCTCCAATGAGACAGAGCGAATTCTAAGACTGGAAGCAAAAAGAAGTGGAAATAATATGAGTGCCGGCACTTGCGGAACAGGCAAAACGAGTTGGCTCTATAGTTCGACGTTATGTCAGCCGAGCAGTGAGCCAGATTGATTTCCCCAATTTCTCGAGAGATGCAATCATATTATTTCCCGACTAGGCTAATCACTTTCACCTAGACAGGCAGATATATCCTCTACCAGACAAGAAGCTTGGCAAGACTAATCACCATCTAGAAAGGCGAATATATCTTCTACCAGACAAGAAGCTTGGCAAAAGGCAGGAAGTAACCTGGCGTGGCTCCAGACACATATCACATATTATGGTTACGGTAAGATCACATATTACGGGGCTGCAAAAAAGCGCCGCCACCGGCGGACCTACTAACACTCCCTTCTCTATGGTGGTGGGGAGCTCAGAGTCCCGTTTACGGACGTTCGGGCCACTGAGTGGACTCATAAGGTCGTCGAGAGCCACGAACTCGAGGCCATCTAAGAGTAGTGCCTACACATTGTTCAATGCTGACAATAAATGTTTTTCAATCACGCACAACGGGTGACCCACACGTGATTTGCTAAAAAAACAGCCCAAACAAGCCGTCTAGCCTTCATCATGTTCTCCTAGAAAATGCTTAAAAAACCGCACGCCAAAGTTTTTGGCTGTTGTTACTACGCCGGCCGTCGCATACTCACGTTTCACACGCAGAGAGACGCAATCCTTCGTTGCGCGCAAAAAAAAAAAAAATAATAAATAAATATTTTTTGTACTTTAAGCCAAGCGAAGGCAAGCCTAGCCAAGCGGTCAAGTGTATACTATGGCGATCGCAGAGCGGGCCACTGCGGCGACTCTCGCACATTGCGTAGAATGGCTTCCGGTTTGCCACACGGCGTCTGCCGTGCGTAGAAAATTGTTATTATTAAAGGTAAATATGGCTCTGGAAAAAGCTTGTAAGATAAAATTAGATGACATGTTCCATATCTTTCATCGGAAGACCATATCACGAGCCACCACGGAAGCGGTTTTACTCTGCTGTGGAGCAAGTTTGGAAGATAATTCCTTGTGCTACGAGCGCAGCTCAGTATCTAATATGGCAGCGCCCACGACCACTTTTCGAGAATTTTTATTGTTGTAAGGAGAACGTTGGTCCCGCGTCTTGTGCATGGGAAGCACCTATCCCAAGTTTCTATCGTTGGTGAAGCAACCGGCATCAAGGGATTGCTAGAACAGTTCAGAGAGTATAATGGCACCATAAACTTCAGATTTGTGTATAAATTTAGAGATAATTTAGTCCACTATGCTGCATAATAACACCTTCAGCTGATAAATTGCTCTTTTGACGCGAACACGATCAACTACAATGGAGTCCACGAAAACCAACTCGAATTTTCAATAATGAGGATATGCGACATGTATTATTTTAGTAAAAACAATCGCAAACATATGTCGTTAGGAACATCCGTGCATAACTCGCAAACAATTACCAGGTCAAATAAATCATATAAATTAAATGCAGAGATTCGTTAAAAAAAAAAACGCTTCCAAAATCCTTTAAAATTGATAGGTAACAAAGATAGCAGTAAATGAGTGAAAAATCATTACTTAGCCTTTCTTAGATTATCAAATGTTGTTCGAGTAAGCATCCAAAGATTTTCCATATCATAGCTACATTTTCTCCTTTGGGCGATACAATGAAGTTGACGACATGTACAATATACAAATGAGCATCGCAATATACAGATAAGGGGAACGTGATAGCTTTCAGATTATTCATAAACTGCTATAAGCAGTGTCGGCACAAATATATATTGTTATCACTATTTTTTCAAAAGCAGAACATCAGGCTTTGCCCTAAAGGCTGTCAAATATAATATGCTGATTAAATCCTTATCACTGTAAGCCGCAGGAGTTTGCAGTTCGCTGTGGTTTGGTGCTTTTTAGAGTGGCTTTTTCGAGACGTATAGACTTATGTACATATCATAAGTTTCGGAAAACTCGCGCTTACCCTCCTTATCTATTATGAAGCTGTTGGAGGAAAAGCACAGATAGAACCATTAATAGGGAAAGCAAGCACTAACTTATGTCGGAAACTTATTATCTTTTTGCCACATTAATTTCGCGGTTACACCAATCATTCTCCAGGCGTCGATATATCAATGCGCTATCCAGCTGTTCCGAGAGTTTGATTTAATGAATACCAAGAGGAGGGAGGACAGCAAGAGAAGCATTTGTTGGCATTATGGTCGGATTACTTACGGATGTTGAGACAGGACTGCAACTTTTTTGTTGCTTTCTTGTCTTAGGATGAAACGAAAATAGCGCCAACGAAGCAAAACTGTGGACGAGAAAAGTACGATGTCCACCTACCTGTGAACACTGCGCGCAAAATCCAGGCGATCGTTCAGCCTCGCCTTCGTCCCAGCGTATTCCCACGGATCGAGCAGCCGCGGTAGTGCTCTTTGTTCGGCTCTGTTAGGCACTGTTGCGCACCTCTACCGCGGCGCCAGTCGCACAGCAAGCAGAAGCAGCATCCGCGAACATGATACGGTGTTCGTCCAGACTCCAGATGCGGCGCTATTTGTTTTGTTCAGAGCCCCAAGCGGCGTGTAAAGGGAGTTTAGATGTGAGCGATGCGCATCGGCATCGCCCTCTACCGCTGTCGACTGCTGGGAGTTACCAGGGCCGTTGCTTATTCTCCCTGGGAACTAGTGAAAATGTGTTAGCCTTCAAGGAACTGTTAGCAAGAATTTATTTTATCGGCATCGCTCTGTTTCTGTGAGTCTCGTCATTTTTAGCGATCGTCCTTGTCATGTTTACATTTTTAAATCCGCGACAAGACAGAGCTAGTGGAGGGCAAGCTTTAAGAGGGACGCTCCTGTCAGCATTGACTCAACCCGCACAGAAACGCCTCCGTCCGAGAAGCCCGAAAAGCCATACGGAGGACCGCAAGGAGAGCACGTTCGCTCGCTTTGTTTATTCTGTCAGAGTACCCTGCATAGTTAGGTGATTCCCTCCTCTCGAGGTCCCAAGGGAGCAGATCACTCGGCAGAGCGAGCGAAAGGGTGTGTGTGTGTGTGTGTGTGTGTGTGGAAGGGGGGGGGGGGGGGTGTTGAGAGAGATACGAACATGGGCCGCTACTGTACACCTTGTCCACATCTACAGGGGACTCTAGGTTTGGCCAAGACTTGGGCATTGCTAAGGGCTCTCATAGACCCAACTAAGACCAAATGTGAAAACCGTAAGACAATCCAAAGGATCGCGCACCAATTCCAAGGTACAGACCGGGAACTGCTAGAGAACATCAAGCAGCGATACATCGGTGACGAAACGGGCGCCGACTGCAGCTCGCCATACACGGGAGAAGCAAATCCCACTCTTGACGAACCCATTACTATAGAAGAAGTCAGACACGCTGTTATGTCTGCCACAAAAAACACCACCCCAGGCAAGGATGGCATTACCAACGCCATGATTAGGAACTTGGACGAGAACAATCCACAGATTTACTGAATTCATCAACACACACTGGGAGCAGCGGACCATCCCGAAAGACTGGTCTCATGCGGAAATAGTAATGATTCCTAAATCCGGAAAAACTCCCAGCCTGGAAAATCTGCGACCCATTTCATTGACGTCATGTTTGGGAAAGGTATACGAAAGAATTGTGCTTCAGAGGTTGCAGACCCACCTGGAGGACAATGACCTCATGCCGCACACTATGTTCGGATTCCGAAAACATCTATCAACACAGTACATCCTCCTGCAGATCAAGGAGGAGGTGCTTAACACGGTCCCGAAATACGGAGAAAACATCTTGCTCGCGCTCGACCTCAAAGCGGCATTCGACAATGTCAGTCACAGGGCAGTGCTAGACGGGCTCTGCAACTTAGATTGCGGGCAGAGAATACATAGCTACGTGAAAGCCTTCTTGAGTAACAGAACCGCCACCATTGGAATAGGCGGCATCAGGACAGACACCTTCCCGACCCCCAAAAAGGGAACACCGCAAGGCTCAGTGATATCCCCTATGCTCTTTAACATTGTTATGATCGGCTTAGCAAAAAAAAACTCGAAGAAATTGAAGGAGCCAGACATGCTATCTATGCTGATGACATCACGATCTGAGTGACCAGGGGATCCTTAGGAGAAAAGCAAGACTGTCTGCAGAGAGCAGCAGATGCTGTCAACGCATACGCTCGACATTGCGGCCTTGAATGTTCTCCGGAGAAATCTGAGGTGCTCAGAGTCCACAGAAGAGGGTACGATCTGCACAACTCCATAGACATCTACATAGGGGAAAAGAAGATCCCGGAAGTATCGCAAATAAAAATCCTAGGCATGCGGATACAAAGCAATTGCCGTTTAGGTCAAACAATCAGGCAGCTAGCAAGTACCACCGCGCAGATCACGCGAATGATAGCAAGAATCTCCAACAGAAGACGAGGCATATCCGAGGAGGACACATGTAGGCTAGTACAGGCCCTCGTTGTAAGCCGAATTATATATGGCGTCCCCTACCAAATTCCGCTCGAACAGGAAAAAGAACAACTGGAGGCAATCCTGAGGAAAGCCTACAAATGCGCTCTTGGACTACCGGTCAACACCTCGACCGAAAAATTCAATAAACTGGGCATAAACAACACAGTGCAAGAGCACATCGAGGCCCACCTTCTCGCGCAGAAAATAAGACTCATGCAGACGCAAACGGGAAGGAACACGCTAAACATACTGGGCATGAGAGATGCTTGCAGAGAAATAAACAGCACGGGCAGCATACCGAAAGAAATAAGAGAGATCATTAAGGTCAACCCGATTCCGAAAAACATGCATCCGAAAATACACAAGGCCAGAAGAGAGGCAAGATCAGAGGCACACGAAAGAAGCCTCGCAGGGAAAAAAAAAAACATATTGTACGTCGACGCAACCACGTACAAAGAACAACGCGGAGCGGTAGCCAGTGTGGTTGATCACCAGCTTAAAGAGGTCAACTGCGCCTCGATCAAGAGCAACAACATTCTCGAGGCTGAGGAAGCGGCAATCGCTCTCGCTATCACCCACCAGGGTGAGGAGGCTACCACAAAAATAATTACGGACTCGCAAGAAGCATGCAGAAGGTATAGCAGCGGACGCATATCCACTGTGGCCATCCGCATACTGAAGGCAAGAAAAATCAGCTTTTCAAGATGCTTCATAACGTGGACACCAGGCCATGGGACTGTCAAAGGTAACCAACGTGCCGACGCCAATGCCCGAGCATACGCCAACCGGGGGGCGCACAACGACGGGGAACCGGACGCAGTCACTAGACGCTATGGAGCCATCCTTGAACATCAAAGAGCCTTAAGGAGGATCTATCCACCTCCCCACGAAGACCTCAATAGAGAGTAGTCGGTTGCCTGGAGACAGCTACAGACTAACACATACCCCAATCTGAGTCTACTCAGTAAAATCCACCCCACTACATATGAAAATAAATGCCCACTATGCGGAGAACCCCCTACACTCTACCATGTTACATGGGCCTGTCAAAAAACACAGGTAGCACCAATAAACACCACACCAACGCCGGAGCAGTGGGAGGCTGCGCTGTCCTGCTCGACGCCTGACGACCAGCTCAAGCTGATTGACAGAGCGCGCAAGACGGCAAAGGCCACTGGGGCCCTGGACTGAGGGCCCCACCAACGCCGGGACAATTCCCTTTGTGTAAATAAAGTTTTTCATTCATTTTCAACACGAAGGGCTCGAACAGCGCCGTTTGGAAGGAGCGAGACGAAGCACAGACACGGTCGAAATGGAACGCGCCAGCAATATCAAGGCAAAGCTCTGCCGATCAGCCGAACCACTGAAATTACACCGCTCATTCTTAGTCTTCTGTCGCTCGTCGCAACGCTGTTTTCTGTCTAAAAGTTTGGTTTCGTGTACCCAGCTTCATTGTTGTTAGTAAAAACCTTATTTGGCTAATACCGATGCCTTACCGAAACCTTACTTGGTTGCTACCGATAGACTACCGTAACGACAGGGCCTCTGTAATCAGAAACAGAGCTTTTATAAGAGAGAAAAGGGATTAAAATACACGAAGAAAAATGCAATAGTCACCCCCTCCCCTTCCCCACCCGCTTTCCCTCTAATCCTTTCAGGTTAGGTTGCAAGTCTGCCCAATGCCTTTACTCTGCCAGATATGAGCCGTCAGTTGTAAATGTGTAAGTTATTGACCATGCAATATTTTTTGTTAACGATATTGCCGGCTGAGGGCCCGTGATGTTGCATTACAAGAACTGCTCACTTGCCACCTTTACCTGCAGAAAACCGATCAAAGACTCAAGGAACCGTTGTGCATGAGATCGCGTCGTCGCATACTTTTGAATCCTGTGTCCATGATGAAGCTTGTTTTAATTTTCAGTGCACACTATTCTTTCCATGGGTCAATTACATCACGTCAAAATAAATGTTTGATAACAATTCCTCCTCTTTGCGCGGCGTTTTTGCCGTAGTGACTTTGGTGGGGGGAAGGGGGTGGAGGGCGCTGCGGTGAAACGTCGCTCCTCCTAATGCAAAACCCTGCGCACGCTTATGCACGCCACGGACATTTTCTACTGCCTCGCACCCCATCGCTTCACCCCCTTCCTCGCCCTGTGGTGGTTGGTGTAACCAGGCACCGTTGTTCCCTAGACTACACAACGGCGAGTGACACAAGGCACACTCAAGTTCTCAACTAGTAGGCTTGATTTCCGACCGTTCTGCACCATCTGTCCCAATGACTGCCCCTCGACGCCTTAAATCTTTCTGCTTGGAGGATGGTAGTGACCCAGTGAAACAGGACGCTACGCCGGTCTGATGTCTCAGGCGCACAGTCCTGTGGAATTTTGTCACTTTTTGATGATCCGTTACACTGGTCCAGGCTTGCCGCGCGTCTTTGCTGCTTTCGTGCAGTGATTAACTTTAGTAAAGGTAATTTCTAAAAGAAATAATTACTTTTGCTGCGAACTTTCTGTTCATATGTAATTTACTACAATAATAATTACCAGACCAGGAACATAATTTATTGCATCAGGAATTACCAGGTCAAACTGCCCTAATTTCATTACCGTAATTCAATTACTGTTTTGTCCGCCTGAGAATCCTAGTACATGGTAACTATGCCACCATAATATTGCAAGAACGCCTTCCGTGAGCTTCTTCAACGTTACATTGCCATTACTACTACTACTGTTAAATGAAAAGCACATGCGGAACGGCCCAACCTTAACTTCTCTTCGTAACTGTCACAGGTCACCGCCAACAAACTTATTTTTGCGCCGTGTGCTGCAGACGCACGTGTGGGCTCAGCGCAAGGTACTCGCGCTTGATATAACATGAAGCCGGAGGGAGGCTTCCAGGAATTCCTCCCCTACGCTTCCGCTCGTTTACCGTTGCTCTGTGCGCGGACTACGTCCCCGCGTGACCCATGGCGTGACCCAACCATGAGCGCCGGGCCCATGAACATGGCGGGCACACGTTCTAAGGCACGCAGTGGAAGAAGGTGTGTGGATGTCTGCCGCGCGCTAAGCGCCGAATTGGCACCGGATGCACGGCCCTCCTCGCATCGAGTCGGGCGCCTTCGAGTCAGCGCCCGTCGATGACCATCTTTCGCCGTGTCTGGCTGTCCGTATAACTTTCCCTTTTCTTGTCCTATTTGCTTCTCATCATGTATTTCAGGCTGGTTTATTTGCCTAAGTGGTTAAGATTGCTTTTGTGTTTGCAGTTCATGTTGCATTTAGTACTTACCTATGCTTTGTACCTTACTCTTGTTCCTTTTATTTTTATCTTGTGTTCTACGCTGTAATAATGAAATTTTTAGTATATTCTCCGCACTCCTTGAATTCCTTCTAATTCCCCAAAGCACTGACACACGCGAACCCCACGCGGGCAGACCGGCGTAACAAATTCTTTGATCTCACGCTGGCTCTGAAGTCAGGTGCTAGCCTAAGCGTCCCCTGAGCATCTACGGCTTGAGCCTGGCAGCCGTTTGCTCGAGCAGTTGGTGAAAGTAACTCACGGGGATGCTGCACCTCTACGCACCGTAAGGGCGAAAGATCGTGACAACGTCCCTTTGGCGTCATTTTAGGGCGAGAGAACTCATACGAACTCCAGAATCAGAGTAAAGGAACAGCGCGGATTTTGTGTACCTGATTTCTGATTGGCCTGCCAGACGGTGGCGTCATCACAGTCCTCTTGTTCTGGCGAAGGTCCTGGCGAGGGCGAGGCTTTCGCACGGTATCATCGATGTAACCATGGTAATTAAACCCCGAGTAATGCGAAAGCACCAGTACACACAGTCAAAACAAGCAAAGAATGTTATGGATTGCAAATGCCAAGCTGGGGTGCAAAGAAATATAATACATTAGCCAGAATTTGACTCAACTAAACATATTAAGACGTGCGAAAACACTGCTTGACATGGTTTGGGACGGTTTTGCTCGGCGGTTTAGCATTGAGAGTGCGGTAAAGATTTCGGTGGTGTGTGCGTTCTCCAAAATAAAAATTAGCTAGTTAATTTCGTTTTGAGGGAAGTCGCAGTATCTGCCTCACTTATCGCTGGAAACCTCCGCTTACAATTATCGGCATACAATTGGAGGTATATAGGTGGTCGGTTCGAACACCTACAGCAAAACTAGCATCCTACGTGACTAGTAGATTGATGTCAAACGAGAAGCGAAATGGCACGACACTACCCTGAACGCATCACAAAGAAAGGTTGCATCACTGCTTTGATAGTAAACCATGTTATATTGTTGGTGCCTGAGGCTACTTTTTGCGGACACATTTGGAGAACGCCGATCAAGAGCCAAATAAGGCTTTAGCCTTAGCATCTTCGCAGCGTAGCGGCTTGGAACCCTGGAACTTCTTGTTGGAAGCGAGTATGAAACATCATAGAGGGGAAAGGAGGTGTACAGTGGAAATAACACGCTATCATACCCACAAATATGCAGCGCTGTGAAATGTGGACGGCCGCTCTGATACACTGTCCGAAACCGTGCAACGCGACGAGAGCCGCACTTACGCGTGCCCACACATTTCGCAGACCATACAGCGGTCCCTGCAATCCTGCTGCGGAAAAAAACAATCCCCGTGGCCGTCATTCGTGACGCCATATAACTGTATTAACGACTTCGCAAATCCATTCGAGCTCTTAAGTTGCTATAGACTTTTTTTTCTATAGTTTCTATCCAATTCCTCTTTTTTTTTATTACGTTGAGCTCAAATAACTAAGGCAACCAACACTGGGCGACATTGCTCGCGCTCACGTGCGAGCAGCCTTCGAGGAAGCAGAAGAAGAGCATGGATCCTGCGACTTCGACCTACGTTTCCAATCCCGAAGGGCAGGATATCACCACCAACATTTCCGAAGGAGAGGAGCGCTCTAAGAGCACGCTGAAATCGGCCTCGAAGCGCAGGCGAAGGAAGTCCAAGCGTCGCAGGAGCTCCAAGGCAGGACGCGATTCACGGAGTCGCCTTTCCATCGCCTATGAAGAAGAAAATGTCCCGTCGGAGGTCATTGCGCCGGCAGAGCGCCGTCCTTCTACACAGACGCACACGTCCACGCAGTCCGGCGAGCCTGACGGGACGCTGCCCATTCAGGGTACAAGCGAGCTGGAGGCAACAGCAGCCTTGCCCGACGTTGCGCCCAAAAGCGACGTTGGCGGTAATGCAGGTACTTATGCTCGAGCAGGTAAAAATAAAAGCATGCCAGCATGGACGATGGTATGCTTCTCATACCTCGCTGTGGCGTGGAGTTAGAAGTCAGGAGCTCCGCGAGCATCGTGTGCATTCTTACATGGAGCTCATACAGCTTGTTCGATTTGAAAGATGGCGCATGACACCGTCGCCATAACCCAGAAATGAGGAAAATGAGTCGGAAAATATATGAACTTGATTTCAGGTAGAAAGTGTGAATTTGCAGCTTTTTGTTCCTGCTTAGCATCCACCTGCTTGTCTAGTCCTGTTGGAGGCATCTTTGCGATAGGGATCCAAACAGGCGACATATGTATCTCCAGTTGCATTCCGTTAATTGTAACTCTGTGCCAATCCCTCATTGCCAACAGTTCGTTGAATGAAAAATGCGATGTTAAAGGCTCTATCTCGTCTGAACACGGCGAACCTTAAAATGGCTTCCACATTTTAAATAACGCTGGAAACAGCACCGCTTATTGAGTAACGCTTCAATGATGCCGCCCATGTGACAGTGTCAAGCTCGTGCCTCCGATGTATAGTTTCTTCAACTATAATGGGCTACGCGAATGTCTAGTGGCTATCTGTCTAGTGGTTCCTAAAGTAAGCTGCCCCAAGAACACCGTAAGTGCGGTCAAGTGGCTTTGTTCTCAGCGGTGTTTCCAATGTTGCAGAGCTTTACTTTTCTTTTTTCTACGGGGAAGGGAAAGTCACAGTATTTGATACATTTGGCGGACACCTTAACAATAGCATTAGGGAAGGGATCAAGAACAAAGTTAAAGGAGGCAGAGAGGGGGGTACGCGACCGAGAGGCCTTCATTCTGCATTTCGGAAGCCATTTAGCATAGTCACGACCAGCACTTTCGCATTGCGAAAGTACTGGCTTAGCGCGTATACTGAGAAAACTGCCAACGATTACGTTCCTTCCCAATGCGAAATTTGAGCGCAGCACATCAGCTGTTTCAGGTTTTTGATAGATTGAGGCATGCATTTCGGCTCGGGCGGTGCGCGTGTCGAGATCCGCCGCCACCGATCCGGTGCTCTGATTGCTGCCGCACAGGGGTGGCATTGGAGGAGCGAAGAAAGCAATTAGGTTGTCGGGAGGCAGCGCGTGGGCCCATAGAAACGTTGCGCGGCGTAGAGATAGCACTGACTGAATGATGCCGCTGACACCGCTAACGAGTCAAGTCAACGTGGCTCTGCGTTTCGACTTGGGATGCACGCACCGTGACCCGCTGATGTCGAGCCGGTGCTTCGGCAACCGGAGAACACCGTCGCCCCCACACAGGAAAAGTGAAGGGGGGGGGGGGGAGGGGAAGGGACACGCAGCGGCGAAGGGTAGCGGCAGAGCGCGCGCTGCCCCTGTTACGCAGCTGGTTACGAGGGACAACGGCGACGACGACAGCGACGACGACGCGAAACGCAGGAACGGGCGCCAACGAGCTGCGCTCTAAATGTTCGTCACGTGGGTGCGTTCCGCGCTTCCACTATTTGGTGCGTTTCACCAGATCGCAAGGCGTGAAAGCTCAGTATGAATGCTTGGAAGCACTCATATCAATTGGTGTGCATCAGGTTTCTTATCCTCCGAGCTGTACAAGTCTGTGTAGAGGCATCACTTAAATTAGGACAAAAGGTTTTACATTACTGCAAGCAATATGCACCGCAGTCATTACGCATTTGCGGGTAATATAGAAACACTATAGCGTTATCTCACAAACTTGCTTGACCTGCATCAACGCATTACTACAGTGAATTCGCAAACATAAAGAAAACATGGTGTGTTTTGAGGATGCCCGTGCCAACCGAGCGATACTTTGCGTGATTAGTCTGCTGGTTTTCGCTGAAACCTTAAGTACACCTGCACCTATAGGTTATCGCTCTAGAATGACGAAATGCCGAGAATATATCTCATGTACGTGTCTTAGTCCTGAAACTTAGGACATCTGCGAGCTATATACAATCATGCATTCTTTGATGTCATGATGAGCTTCCTAGTGCGTAGAGGGGACTGAGTGTTTTCGTTGTCACTGGCCTTGTCACCAACAGCTATCAGTTGTGACAGCCTGAAATGTATATGATATACCGCCGCCTCAGACTGTTTCATATTAATTTGACAATTAAGACAAATCATCAGTATAACAGGAAAATGTTAGAACCGCCCAAATTCCATCCCGTTCATGCATTCACTGGGTTGCGGATGCAGTCAGAAACCAGAGCAAAAAAGTACGACGGCCTTTATATTTTCTTTTTTAGCATAGTTCACGTGATGGTCATCAAACAAAAAACAGGGCTACGTTCAACTTCTTATTTTGGTTCCTCCTTTTAATTTTATTTTTTATATTAAGGAGAAAAAGTTCCGCTTGAAATTTATTGCAAATAACGTGCATTAATATATTTTAAAACAATTGTCGTTACCTCGTTTCATATACGTAGTTGCGCAGGAATGGAAATCATGGCATGGGTATCATGGCGCGCTTGCATTATACGGCTTAGATATGCTTTGTGTTCCTCGATTCTGTTTGTGATAATACAGGTATCGTTCGATTTCCTTAATCAGCTCTAAAGTTCGAGACCTCAGCGACGTCTTCAACTTGGAGCTGTTCCCCCTCCTTGATAGCTGTCCGCTTGCTGAACTCGCGATATAAGTATATTCTCTGTCGGGGAGCTGATGAGTGGAACACCCATCTCATAACAATGCACCAGACAGAAGTAAAGCTGCTCGATATATATTGATTGGAGCATCTTCGTGGCTCCGACTGATTACCTTCGTTTCATCGCAGGAAATTCAAGGCATGTCGATGTCTCCCGTACTCGTGGTTTGTCGGTAGCTGGGATAGTTGCCCAGACAAACTGTGCGCTCTACTCATTGCGTTTACCTATTTTTGTACCGATTTAATATAATTCTGGGTTGTCTAAGAAAGAAGCAAGTTTATGATAAGTATCAAGGCACTCGAAGTGGTGGACGAATCGATCTAATCATGCCAGATAGCAAACTGAGATTCCCGCCATCGGTGTACAATACTTTGACGGATTAGAATCAGGTTGACCGTTGAGCTCATTTAGCCGGACCTCTTAGCTAGGCCCTTAATGGCAATTTAGCACTATCATAAGATGCGGTATATAACAATTGTGTCTTACCGGTACTCACCTACGGGGTCAAACAATGGCGGTTCAAGGAAAAAGTTGAACTTACATACAAGACAATGCAAGGAAAATGATCTATGTAAACGTTAAGAGAAAGGAGCAGAGCGGGAATGGTCAGAACATATTCTCAGGCGGCGAAGTAACCACTTCTCTTTAAGGGTAATGTAACGGACTTGGGCAGATCTAGAAGAATATTTTAATTTATATCAGAACGTTAATAACTTGGTGACTGGAGATTAGAGAGATCGTAATGGCAAAGTTGCCGCAGATTATATAGTGCGATGTGGGAGATACTTCTCCCCTCCAGATTATTTAGCTACGCGGCTGGTGATGGTGATATTGGCTGAGATTACTCACCCGTAATTAAAGGGGTACTGAAGCCCCCCGCTCTGGGATGCGGGGTCGGCATGAACTCGAAGGCAGCAAAGTTTCGCTTTTTTTTCTCAGGGGTAGCTGAAACAATCCTGCTCTATCGTTTTGAAATCATCGCAGTTCGCACTAAACAAAGGCTGAAACTGATGTATAACCTATTCAGGTGCCAATTGTCACAAATTTTGCGGTTTCGCATCTTAACGCATCGCACGCTAGTTGGTTTACGTCACGGCAGAAGAGCGCAAGCTACACAGGGGTAAGAAAGGAAGACGAGACACACACAACTGTGCGTGTCTCGTCTTCCTTTCTTGTCCCTTTGTAGCTTGCGCTGTTCTTTCTTGAGGTTCGCGTCTTGTTGAAGCACTGACTGAGCGAATGTTTATGCTTGCGCGATCGCCGTAACAATATTAAATTTCCAGGCTGTACTTATCGCCCATCGGGCCGGCCTAACCTCGTTATTTTTATAGTTTTGCTCATTTTCGCATTGAAATGCGGAACATTTTAAGTTTTACCACTTTCGCCTCTTGGTTGGCCTGTTTTATTTATGTGTAATAAGAATTCGCAGTTCTTGTATAAACTACATTTGAAGCTCAATTATCTTCAATAAGTTCTATTTATGAGCCCTTCTGGTATGTTCGGAAACACTACAGTTGCCCTCTATTTTATTCGTACATTGAGTCGGTGCGTCCGGGAATAATATTGTCACGCCAGTAACGTGACCGGGAAGACCTTATGACAGGTTTGACAGGCCAAGTTCACACACTCAGCGGGACAGTCGCACAGGCACCACCAGACAAGGTGCAACGAACGAAACACGCACCTCTAACTCCTCTTCTTTCTTCCTTTGCCTGGCTTTCCTGAACACTTCTTCTCTGTAACAATATTATATAGTTTACAAAGGTCGACGTTTCGTTTCAGTGCGAGGTTTTTTACGTCAGATACTGTGGAGCATATATATTAGAGCATAGGGATCTTTTCTTTTTTTTTTTTTTTTTTGTCGGTGGCATAATTTTTCAAAAATGATTTCTCCCCTTTGTACAAATAATATGAAAACTACGTCCAAGCCACCATTTTCTCTCTCTCTCTCTCTCTCTCTCTCTCTCTCTTTTATACTTCCATCTCAACCTTTGCTGGAATAACTGAGAGCCTGGGTCCCTCCGATGGTGCCTGACTTTAAGCACTGAGTGTACCCTATTCAAGAGGAAGACTGCGACATCACTGTCGCAGACCGTTGCGGTGACTCGGTAGTTATTAACGTTACGCTGAATGGAGCCCAGCTAGCGACTCCGATCCCATCGCGGTGGTCGCATCGGGATGGAGACGAAATTCGCCGACATTTCGACTGGCTTGAGGCCACCCAACTTGTCAAAAATTAAGCACAAGTAGTCTGCGCAGCCACGGTCGGCGTAGCTTTCGGTATGCGGTTGCCTGTAGAGGAATTATTTGTTTTTAGTCACCTACATTATCGCATGCCGCCCGCCCATTTTTATCTAAAGACGCTGGCTCACCGCTTCTCGTCGAGGTTAGGGCGCATGATAGTTCACCGCTACACATCAGCTGAAATCTTCCAATACGAAGGAAGCAACGCTGTTCGCAAACGAGAAAACAAAAACTCACACGACGATCCTGGAGCTAGAAAATACGTTAACAGAGGTTTCTGGTTGTTGATTTTACCATTCCTAAAGTGGTTGTGCACTTTCATGACAACTGGTGTAATAAACACATTCAATTCACACAGTGGACATATTACCTATTTCATTCCTTTATTTTTTTTTTAAAGAAATCTTTATAGAGTGAAGGGTAATTTTTTTGCATGCGTGTGAAATGAAAGCTTTTGTACTCTGTCTTACCAAATCGGTATTTTGGATTATGAGGCCTATGTAGCTCCGTCTCGAAGTCGTAACTGCATTTTAAAGCATCCGGTTTTGGTTGTGGTATGGCAGCAACGAAAGCCGTCTTATATACCCATGGTGATGATGGCACTAGTTTTCGGAGGCATAATCAGAACCATCGAAGAACTCACGTAATCTCTGATGTCCTGTTTCTTAGAACCAGTCATAAGCGGTATAGGAGTCACGATAGTTGTGATTTCATAGTACTAAAACAAGTCAGAAGCATTGTATGGGTCACGTGATCGGATATTGGTGACATTACATCATTATCATCATCATCAGCCGGACCATATTTGCTGCACCGCAAACCTCACTGCGCTGTAAAAATGAATGATTGTAAAACATCAACAGGCCCTGTTGGTTCCATCCAGGTGCCGTACCTCTTGCGACCATGGCTAGAGAGGACAGCTTGGAGCCGCCAGAAATGCCTGCATTGCCGCCAGCAAACTTGCTTCTTAAGGGAGACGTTTCGCATGAGTTGGAAAAAGCCTCGCCGCTTCTAAGCCCTCAGGAAATGGACATAGGTGCAGCTCTGTTTGCCCGGCACAAAGAAAAGACCGACTCCATTAAGCAACCGGAGCCGGGCGGAACACTTCCCGAAATCATTTCTGTGTCTCTCGTCACCGAAGGCCATGTCCTGGAACAGATACAAGCTCAGCCCAGCACTACCGATGTAAGCACATCGTTAGGGTGCACATTTCCATTTCATTTGTTTGTTTCCTTCTGGTTATAGAATTGTCATATTGTTGCAGGATCGTCCACTAGATTTGCGGAAAGCAACTGAAAAAATTTGGGAACTTAATTCTGAACTTTAGCTCCGCCGTATAGGAATATGAGCCGATAGCCTTTAACGACTTCTTTCAGAGGCGTGGAGTCCGTTTTGCCGGTCTCACTTCCAAGATGCAAACTACACTTTCATTTTTATACTTATCGCAGCTCGCACACGTTAACTTGTGGAACGAGCGCGACTGGCTCGAGACGTAATTGTCGCAAGTCCCTTTCCCATGTAATTACGGCGATTTTTATTTCAGCGCAATTAATTTACTGTACTTTGTCACATATAATTCGGGGCGGTTACTCCATCATCACGCTTAAATATTTCCGTAGTAACAGCTGTAATTACGTATCCTATAGCGTCATCTACCTCTAAGCATTTTCCCTCGGAGTCCTGAATCGGTTACTGCTCCGTATGATGCGTTTTACACCGGCAGCTTATATGGCTCCAGAATTTCTTCGCTGCCTCTTTTGGTGAGTAGCGCACTTCGGTCATCCAGCGACCGATGCGCTATTTTAATATACCCTGCACATGGGCGCTTAAGCGCGCCATCTAAAGATTGAACGTGTAGCCACTTTAAAGGATTTACTTGATGCTAATTTGTCAAACTCTTGATAAAATTGTACTTCTAATTTGAAGGAGTTGCAGAATGTGCCGAAACCATCCATTGAAATAACTTGTCAAAACTAAACTTGAATGGACACTGGTTGAATGATTTCCATTCAGCATAAAATTGATCACGAAACTGGAACCTAAATGCCAATGCATACCCCTCCTTATAATTCGCATTGATCGCCTGTGAATGTTATAATCATCGTTCACATCTTAGTCATAATTATCGTGCTTCCTTCGCTCCCTGGAGAATCTGCTCATATGCCTGGAGGTGCCGCTTTCATCCCTTTAGGGGTCGAACTCTAACTTCATATAAGGGGCACCGTTACCGTAAAACGAAAGGCAGTCTTCCAAATTCATTCGACCTTAGCGCGTGAATATTGTGAACTATTAGTTTAGGCTGAATATGCCGAAAGTACGTATGTCGCAGCATTCTCTTGCTGTAATTATTCGTATGAAAAATAACGGTTCAGCGCTGCAGAGCCGAATATGGAGCGAAATCATTAGCTGCGGGTAACCGAGCGTTCTTTTTCTTCGCGGCTGTTCAAGGTCATTCGTGACTGCGGCCACGGAGTACGCGACGGGCCGAAACCTGGCGTAGTATTGCTTTCTGAACAAAACCTGAAAGCTTCTTATGCCGTTTCATATGGTTTGTACAGAGTTCTACAGATAAGAAGCGCACAAAAATTGGAGATGATATGCTGCTTCTTTTCTTTTCTATCCTATCGCAGGGCACGGAGATGAAGACTGCAGTTATAAGATCTATGGGATTGGCGTTCATCGCAATAGTCCCCATGGCTGTCGTTCTTATCGCCCTTCTTTTGTCTTCGATATTACCGCCGTACCCCAGTGATGTCCCATGCCAGACACACGAGTGTCGTCAGTACGGCCGCCGGCTGGTGTCTTCGCTGAACACATCTGTCGATCCTTGCCACAGCTTCACCCACTTTGTCTGCGATGGTTGGCAGCGCCACAATGTGCTCTCGGTGCAACACGACCTCGTTTGGCAGGCACTGGACCGAGTTGGGCGCCTGGTGCGCCACATGGACATTCCCGTGATCATGCAAAACGACGTCCAAAGAGCCGCTGCTGTTTACAAGAGTTGCGACGACGTACACCAGGGCATACGTGACGAGCTGCCCAATGTGCGAAGGGCCCTAGCAGAAGCTGGCATCGTATGGCCTCATCGCCCCGTAAACGTCCGCCTACTGCGAGTGCTGTTGTACTCAAGCCTTAGGCTGGGCTGGGACGTCTTCTTGCGCGTAGGTCTGTTGCGGGTTGACGGTCGTGATCTCGTCACTGTTGGTGCTGGTGCATTGTTTCTGCAGCTGAGTGAACGATACGTGATCCAAAAAACGACACGAGAAAACGAGGACTACTTCAACGCGTTCAGAAAAGCCTTTACAAATGTCGACAAGGAGGGCGCCAGCGAAACAGTTAGCTTCAAGCAAACTATGTCTCTAGAAGCCTATGGCATGAGTGCCTTGTTTAAGAGCTATGGCTTTGAGAAGATATCCACGGACCTACCTTCAAGCGTGCTCGGTGAACTTGGTGTGCGCAATCTCGGTGAAAGCTCCTGGCATCGCATTTTCGACGAACTCGGGTTGAACGTGACCAGCGGCTTTTCCTTTCGAGTGCTGTCGCTTGAATACCTGAAGACTTTAGTCGAAATTTGGCGTCTGCTTGGCGAAGAGAACATGTACTGGCTGGTCTCCTGGGGAACTGTGCAGGTGGCAGCGCTGTACGCGAACAGAGATCTGATCCTCAAACTGTACGGAGGACCTCCAGTTCAGGCGTTCGTACGCCACGGTGTCTTCTGTCTAAGCAGGGCCTACAGATTTTCGAGGCACGCACTTTTCACTAAGTACAGAATCGAGGTGCTGCCTGAATACTCGATTAACGGTGCCGAGCAGCTTACTCTCATCATCCGCGAGAGCGTACGAGAACTGTTGTCGTCCTGGATTCATTACAGCGACAGCCCTGCTATCGTCGCAAATTGGAGCTCCATTGAAACAAACTTCGGCGCATTCCGGGAAAGTAGCGAGCACGACAGGGATCACGATTCCAACGCTTCAGATCCGTTGTCTTCTCTCAGCATGGGCGAATCGTTTGTCGATAACTGGCGCAAGTCTGTCCTGCTACCCGAGTTCGACGACTGGGATGCGGACATCGTAAAAGCCATGGTGTCACTGCAGTTTGCTGCACTTCGACTGGGCGAGGACTTCCAAGTGATTCCATATTCGCTGTCCTTCCTTCACTACGACACAAATCTGGCCAACGTCCTCAATTTTGGTGGACTTGGTTTTCTCGTTGCCTTGGAGCTTGGGCGACTGTTTCTCGGCGCTTACCAGCAGGACGCTTCCAAGCGAATGTACGTGAAGGCATTGCTCGACTGCATCGTGGCAGGTGCCTTCTCTCGCGGCACAAATCATGAAACTGCTATGGCTGAAATAATCACTGGGAAGGCTGTGGTCGACACTTACGTGAATGAGGAAAGCCATACTTACGACCGGCTTGAAGATCTCGAAGGGTATGAAGGCACACAGCTGCTCTTTATCGCGTCCTGCTACTTGAAGTGCAGAGGCAGCTACTATGGAAATTTTGAAGGATTGTGTGATATGAGCTTCCAGTACATACCTGCTTTCGCAGAAGCCTTTCAGTGTCCCAGGGGAACACCAATGAATCCAATTAAGCTGTGTTCGTTGCCTGACCTCAACTGAGGTTGCGCTTGAACCCAATGAAATATGTTCTTTGCCGGACCTGAAGTAGAGCTACTATTCTTATACTTTTACTTTCTTTGTTTAACCTTGGTAGGTATTACGTGTTTCATATTATTGCGGCCGATATCACTGAAAGTTAATTCCGGCTTATAAGATTGACTGGTATGTGAAAATAACAAAAATGGCTCATCTTTAGAGACTGCATCATGTCAGATCTCAAACTTGGCTAAATAACGCATGTGAATAGTGGCCGAATCTCACCTCTGACCGATATCCTTTTGAAGAGTGTGGTTAAGGCTCCAGCTATGTCAGAAAAAGGCTCGCGTTACGCTTTGTGACTGTGTTCAGCTTTGGAAGGACAGTAGACTGCTGGTGTGTGCTAGTTGAACGTTATTCCTGAATTTGTTTATTGCTTGGCGGGCGCGGATAGGACTTAGAAGCTGTGCTCCTGTCTCTTTGGCTCCGAAGAGTTAGCTTCAATACAACTTCGGTTGGGACCTATAGTTGGATCATGATTGACTAAGGCGACTAATGAGCGCAAATATTAGACAGTAATAGAGTAATTAGCGCCCGTCCTTGTCTCTTCTCCGTGGATCGTCTACCGTTTGCGCTCCTCAGTTTCCTTAGGCGACGTAGGGATAGTACTCACAGATGCTGCAGCTAGTATATTTAATTAAACTCTATTGACCTGCTTCTCACCGCGTAGAAACTCCCTTTCACCAGTCATTTGTATCATATTGCAAGTTTTTAAGTCTTTCCTATACCAATGTCTATAGCTTTTGTTATTGAGCGCTCTTCCCACAGGCTTATTCATAGTGCCCAGACTGTCGCCTAACAGGAAACTTTTGAACAAAAATTGCAGATTTCATATCATATGCTCGCAAATTTTGCTGCTCTGCTGTGTCATACGGACAGCGCTTATCGGTTTGGATGTCTGCGCTGGCGCGCTCAGTTCAAAAACTTGGAAATATGACCTTTCTTTGTTTTTCTGGTCGCTATTGCTCCTTTCTTCCTTCAAAACTGTGGCCAATTCTCATTTTTCGAAACGTCCAAGAGTTTGAAATCTTAATGGCACTCATAAAGATATTTGAATTGTTCCTTTAACTGGTTTTACTGGCGAAGCTGTCTGATTTATATAGGAAGAGCCAGGAAATGTGATGGGAAGTTAAATGAAGACATAAAATATCCACCGAATACAGAAGTTATGGAATTTTTTGTCTGGCCATTTTTATCTGAAGTAGCTATCCGTTCGGCTGTGTTGTGCGGCGATGCCATCAGTTCGTCGCCACTAGCATGCTTCCCCAAAGCTACATTTAGCCGCCACTGAGTAGAAACAGTGTACCTGGTCTCCGGGAGATCAACCATTTGTCGGCACAGGCACAGTTTCAAACGAGATAAATAAACAGTGCTCATAGTGAAACTTGTGCTTCTCAGATGGAAGAGTGTCAAATAGGGACACCTTCATATTACCCGTCATATATCTGCCGGTGCCGATTAAAGCTTCGGTATCATGGAGTTCAATGCTACAATATGTTTGCACTCTTCTTTCTACCTACCGAGACAATATCCATGCAGTATTTCTCTACTTCCTTCTTACTTTGCTAGAATAGCTACTCTGCAGAACGCTGAGCAGCATGATCTATTCACAAATTTAACAACATGAAAATTTCTAGCCGCTTTCCCTACACGCACTTTGCACCACCTTACTATTTTTAAACACCAGTCAATTAAAAACGAAAACAAGAATCAAAGGCGCTTCTGTCTAGGGTAAGCTTCGCACGGGTGGCCCTAGGATGGGCAGCAAACCAGCCCGTCCCTGGACTTCGCGTGCCCGGCCTCAAAATGAACCATCATATAGAAAACTTCGCTGAATTTTCACCGTCAATAAAAATCTGACTATTTCTAGCTAAATTGATGTTTGCGCGGCCGCAAACTACACATTTATTGCTCAGAAAGTTGTACTTGAAAATTTTCCCGCCTTTCCTCCCACACACTTATGTCGCCTACGCTAAAATTGGCTCCCTGATTCGATGTGGACGGTTGGAAAAACTGGTTGTATATCTGAGCCAGTTTTGTACACACGGCGAAGCCTAGTCACAAAGAAGATCCTTTTTCATCATCTCGAGGTATAGCATAAATCTTTTCGGCTCTATTTATGTTGTTCCTCCCCTAAACACAGTTGTTGTTAATCTAAGCCTATCGTTCCTCTATAATTTGAGCCTATTCTTGTGCTGACGTCACTCTAGCTGTGGATGGCAACGTAGCCTACACCTGAGATCTGCGACCTTCGAGTGTGAAGTTTACCTGTGAATTCAACGAATTGATACTCTTGTAATTCATTTAATTCTATTTCATCGTTGTTGTCTGTTTAACCCACATCATAAGTACAAAGCTGAATTAAACGCTAATGGGCAGCAAGTTCACGTGGCTGCGTGCAACCGAAATACGCTTTCAAGTTTGAGCCCTTAAAAAAATGGATCACCACAAACAAAGAAGCTCTTCCATCGCTCGCACTTCTAGAAGCTTCTGTAAATCACATCGAAGCTGAAATTTCAATAAATGATATACAGCGAAATTCCGGGATGCCAAGTGATTGGTCGGTACTTTTTAGAGGATTCTTTTGTGTGTTTCTCGAAGAGTCGTCTCGCAAGGCGCGTTCACTCAGTGCCGTACGAAGCTGAGGGGGGTACATTTATTTTTCGTTTTCCGGTGCGGAGTGTGTATTCAGGTATTGATGGTCTGTTTCAGTTGTTTCTTTGCTTTTAAACATGCAAACAGATTGGAGAGTGCTTTGGATCCCCTTTGCAGACGGTGAACAGTCCATCATTCTGGGCACAGAGCGCCAGACGCCATTGGAACACTTCACTTGCCCTCTGAGGGTCTGCATATTCCTTTTTGTTTGTTTGCTTTTGTACCGGACTGCGGAACCACTTGTAAATTATCTGCTTCTCCGCGAGAGCGGGCTCTCAACGTGGCGGAACGGCCGGAGTTGAACCCAGCAATCCGCTAAACTGTATAGACGGCGGGAGCGTTTGTCCAGTAATTGTTTCCCAGAGAGACACTCTGCGACAGCCTCGAGTTGCGGAGGGTAAATCATTTAGTGGTGGTCTGAGGAAGACGCGGAGAAAAACGTCCTCTCTTGTGGTTGCTTGGGACGAAGGACTGTCCTAAGCTGAAGGGCGACCCCGCTCACTGTTCCTTATGCTGCTGTCATCATTTTAAATATACTGCACCGTTTATTCCCGGTAATCAAGTTTTTTAATTAAATACATTTTTCAGCTTAATCCTGCCCAATCGTGAGGTTTATTCGGCGAAGTAAGGAGACGGAACCTGCAAAGAAGAAGAAAGAAGAAACATCACCCAGACATGAATACCAAAAGCGTGCACGACGACACGATACTTTAGACCTTAAATTAAGTGCTCCGAAATGAGCTGTTTTGATTATGGGACTAGTAAATATGCGGAACGCATTCAACACCTTAACGTCATCACCAACAAGCAAAAGTAAATAGTGGCCCTGCGCCGTTTTTTTTTTTTTTTTTTCAGCTATAGACATTAACTGAAAATGATAAGCGTACAGTAAATACTCCGTAAGCATTCTTTAGTGTCTATGATTTCCATCCTGCCTATCTGTTCTTCTTATACTAATAAGAAATAGGTTTCGTTTTCATCAAGTAAACGAAGTTCCGCAAAACACGCTTACAATCTACGGTCGCGGCTTATCTTTAGCTTAGCTCTAAGCATCCTCCTATATCTGAAGGCTTCTTGGTCATTCAAGGCGCCTTAGAGGTTATACCGATTCAAAATTTACGTCGGACAGGTCACAGCAAAAACTGCAAAAACAATATGGCTCTATATTCACATTCGAAAACATGCTACGCAGCGGGATGATAACGCACATGGCTTGATATGATATAAGTTGCAAGATTGAAGGCACGCTAAAGGAAGGTTTATGTTTAATTAGCGTGTCACCAGAAACTGGGTAGAGTTTTGCTTCATACAACAATGAAATTGGTGATGGTCAGCAGAGATATTACCATGCAGATGGTTCTGGTGCAGGAGAAAACAGCTTTCAAACTTGTTTTGAAGCATGTTATTTGTGCTAGAAATATGCATCTTGCACAAAAATTAGCTAAAGCTAGTCAGTTTCAATGCATACTGTGTTATGTACCAGTCTCGTTTTCAAGCTTATGTAGAAAGATTTTCTTCGTCTCGCCGGTATATGACACAGTCTTCCTGCCAGGTGGCGGCAATTTAAACGGCTCAAGTTGGCCACGTACATTCCGCACTCGAAATATAACCTTCAGGAAGTTTAGGAAAGAACTAGATAGCCCCTTCACAAGTGGCTTGTAATTTAGTTTCAAGAACTGTTTTTACTTCGTTATAGCAGCAAATTTAGTGACTACAATACATCACATCTTACAAAAAGTGCTTAGGTAGGAATAAAAAAAAGGCTATGCATACAAGTGTTCATAAACGCAGTAATACTCGAAGAACGCAGATAAAATTTAACATGTGTCTGTGTTTCTAATTGCATTAGAAAGCAAGCACGGCTTTAAAGTAGTTTATTATGAAATACTACGATAAGCATTAAATATAACCTCAAACATTTTTCTCCTCATTACTTTCACTCGTTGAAGTGTTTAACCCAAATCCGTTAATAATATTATCCGGAAGAGCTTCACGTTACCCCAATATACTGAACAACCTCTGTAACTGAAATGATGTTCGCTCTCTGGCTTAAAAAAAATTGAAAGCTTGCATCCGATGTCAGCCGAATGCACTGTTATTTAGGGCGAGTAGTATTCGTTTTTGTAAGATCTGGTCAATGACGACTTAAATATATTAAATATTTTACACAGAAGAACAGCATTATCTGCTCTGTCCAGATGACAACCCCACAAGCGCGGTAAACTGAAACATATATGTATATGTGGCACCTCACTAATCAGCATTGCATGCATTTTCTTTGGGCTGTTTAAATATTTCCACTAGCAAATCAAGCAACCAAACACTCGCAGAAAAATGCCATCACCCACGTTCCAACATTACTGAATATATCGATGCAAGGCGTCGCCTATCCATGTCAGAGAATTGACCGGAGAGGGCTGGCTCTTGTTTGTACTACCGCACATCCATGAATCACATAAAGCGGTGTGCTGTGTCACTTTGTATACACTCGGCAGTGAGCAGTGCTACCTCCCTTCTGTTGTGCCCGGCCAAAGCCGCCCAGAAATTCAGCCGGACGCCAAACTTCTCCGGCGAACGCCTCTTTCACAAAATCTGGACACTGCTCTGCAAAGCACAAGTGCACTGGAGGCGAGCCGTGCCAAGGGGAGAGAAGCAACGTGTTTCAACATGAGCTGAGCATCCATACAGCTCGGCGCCGTGGCCCTGGCGGTGGACCCATTCTCGCCCCGCGG
>NC_139349.1:70859538-70934538 GCF_055883805.1 Amblyomma maculatum | reverse complement strand
TGACTGTAATAGCTACGCTTCTGGCTTTGCTTCGCCGCAGGGCGGCTACTTGGCGGGCATGACGACCTTGGCCGCGTTCAGCCACAACACGGCGCTCGCGATCAACGCAAGCATGGCATTGGCCGTGTTCGGCTTCATCTTCCTCACCATCGCAATCTATACGCGGGAACGACACCAACCGAAGCTCCAACAGGCAAGTTGAAAAGCCGTGGTATATGCAGGCTGTGTGCTTATCAGGAGAGCTTGGCAAGCATTGGCGGAAGCGCGATTTTTAAAGGACAGGGAGGAAAACTCCACCCAATTCTTTTTGCAGACCGATTGCACATCTATTTATGGTTATGCTGATATTTTTGCAACGTGTAAATACGCATTCAGTATAAAAGTTTTAGAAAAGTCTTACTGCTCGATTGAAACTAGTAGCTGTAAAGTCCAAATAAGTATTCGCGATCATCGTTTGGAAGTTAATGACAGTTTCTAAATAAACTAGCCCCAGGGATCCGCTATATGTAATACTTTGTTGGAGCAACGCACTTTCTTGCGAAGAGAATTAATGGAGGCCAAACCTTAGTTTATAATTTTTTTACATTTCTAGCTACAAAAATATGCTTTCTTTGAAACTCTTTGCCATTGGGACACGGTAGCTAATCGATCGATACAAGTAAGCTTGAATTTGACCTCAGTGTCTTTTTAAAGGAGAGTCCTATCAGTCCATGAACTGTTGTTTCTAAGACAGCGGAAGTGCCGTTGGTGCAAAGCATGCCAGTGTAAAGTGTCATAACAGGAAATGCGCATTCACTGACCGGTCAGAAATAACGGATTCGATTTCAGCCCCCCCAGTTATGAGGTTGCGTTCAAGGTAACGCGTGCACACGTACTTACCTTAGGCCTAGTTGTTGTTTTTCTCAGGCCTGTAAGTTGGTGGGTATGCATAAATATACAGGAAGCGCGTGTAGCCTGCGATTTTGCCGTATGAGCGCGCTGTGAGCCAAGAGTTGCCGTGTTTCACTATCACACATTAGAGAATTGAAGTGTTCCTTCCACAGGTATATGCTCTGTAACTACACAATGACAAGAAAGCTCTGCTCTTTATTTGCTGTCCGCTTGTGCTCGGGACGTCTATTCACGACAGTATCAATTCATTTTGTCCTTCCCCCTCTATGACCTCTTTAGTTTTTTTTTTCTTTTGGGCTAGGCTTAGGCCCGATCCTGTGTAAAGAAAGACAGCGTGTCTTGTCTTCAAACATAATGTATCAAAACATAACGAAAGAACATATGATAACATAACATTGCATACTGTAACATAATCTAACCTTGGCCGAAATGAAGGTAGATGTCATTTCCTTTGATCCGCAATGCAATACAGATGAAGTTTAACCATTGATACAGGTATGAGCGGTCACAAGAATGGCTGTGCTTGGTAATGTGATCCAGGTTCCAACTAACTCTATGTTTACAATATAGTGAACTAGAATATAGAGCTCTACCTTCAGTACATTGCGAGCGTCCCTTATGTTTATAAACTGTACTGAACTAGAATATGGATTGTATTATAGTTCACTACTATTTATAAACATAAGGGACGCTCGCGATGTACTGCAGGTAGTGTTCCTATCCAGGAATGGCTTGCGATTAGGTAACCGTGTCATCTGCTACGATGTCGCTGTTAATTCATATGCCGTTCTAGAATAACTTCCACGTGGAGCTGCTTGAGCTGTTTGGGTAGAACGACTGCTGTTTGCGACAAAATGTAGCGCACTCATCATCATTTAGGATTACATACTGAGCTTCTCCGATGCGGATAACGAGACTGAGTGCGTATATCCGATACATATAGAGGAGAAAGGGTGATGAGAGGGTTATGCTGGCATCATAACAAATTATTTTAACGGTTATATTCAATCTTTTAGGTCGATGCCGACAGCACGGTATGTTAATTTAAAGCATGTAGCGCACCGAATCTGTAGGTAAACGAGGGAGAGTCTAGAGATCATTGATACTCATTTGCAATGCTGCATTCTAGTCACTTGTTCTTGTGTAGTAAAGTGTAGCGGTAAAGCGTTCCGTTCACGGCCTACTCTTAACTGGCGGACGGAATTGTACATAAGATTAAGGGCAGCTCTGCACGACAGTCAAGTAAATGTTACATAATAGAGGGGCCTATATTTTAAGTACGAGCTATCAGCGGCAAGGAAAGGGTGAAGTTAATCATTCGCCGCTTTTTGTAGAAAACAGAAAGGGAAGCTAGTGCAGTGACCGTGAATTTGCGTTGCAACTCGTTCAGATCCTTCCCGCCGGGCTGAGCTTCACACCCGACTTCTCTGGGGCCAACGGGTCAGTAGATCCATGCTCGGACTTCCACGCGTACGCCTGTGGCTCCTCGGACAGGCATCCTTCGTCAGCGGCGCTAGAGCTCCGACTGGCCTCGCTTCTGAACATCAGCGAGCCACGCATGTACGAGGCGACGCTTCGGGAAAAGGCCGAGTCCTTCTACCAGAGCTGCGTTGCAGGCTCACCACCGCCCGAGGGCATCAGGTAATCCGGGACTGTCCGAGACTGCGTAGAGGATTGAGCCCAAAGCGGTTGGTTGTTGTCGCTCGTCTTCAGATACAATCAGCGTAGTGGAGATGTATACAGCTTTGCCGGACGGCATGTACGCAGTGACAGAGATCGGGCAAGGTTTGGTTGCTACGCGTGCTTTGGAGGCCTCCGTCGAACCAGTATATGTATACGCGATGGGAACGCGACCACATGTTTTGAACGCGCGTCATCACGCTAGGCCATTTACAGGAAACACGCATCCCGCGCATTTTTAAAACCCGAAACGCTGGTTCTCCGGAAGAGTTTATCTTCAACTGCCCTTGCCTCTGTTTCGAGAAGTTATTTCAAGTAATGAACGTTGTTTACACGAAGGTTAGTGGGTATACGGTCATTTATTCATTTACAAATCGCAGTAATGAAAAAGGTGTTGATGACGCAAATGCAAACAATCTTTAAACGTCCACTGCTAATTTGTTCCTTTTCTGAAAGTAGTGTTGTACCTATAAGAAGCACTTGGGCAAGGAGAAAAAAGTAAAGAGCGTTTTATGGAAGCTGAATTCTCATAGACTCGATTTATGTCACGCTATGCTGGTTCTACGGCCAATGTATCAGTTGAAGTCGTGATCGGGATGAGGTCGCTTTATTGGTGTTGTAGAGTGGCGGGCAACCCTGCTCGGTTAACGTTTCGTCAACTGAATCTTCACTGATGCGAGATACTAAGCTTTGTGCCATGTTGGCTGGCTAATGGGTTACCGCGGTGTTTTATTCCTAAAAAAATATTTCGAAGTGCGCGAGAACTATCCTGTTGACACCCCATAAGAAGCTGGCTCGACTTTTAAACGATTCATGGTTAGAGCGCTGGGCCATGAGTGAGCATGGTGTCCTAAACGCCCTGCCTTTGAGCATTCATCCCAATTTCACTGTATTGTCGTTACTTATACACGCAGGCTATGGTTTCAGCGTTTGCTGAATGCCGTGCTCCCTAAAGGAAGGTTTAGCGGTGCTCTGCTGAGACCTCTATTCGACCTCTCTCTCAACTACCGGCTCCACTTACTACTGTCGTTCCGCTGCGAGCTCCGCTGCGGCAAGCTTCTTCTGGAGGAGCTGGACCACGAGGACTGGATGGAGCACTCGCTTTGGCTTCGAGAGGACGCGAGCACTTACGAGGCTTTCCTATCGGATGCCCTGGGGCAGGCATGCTCCAGCGATTTTGTTTTACACAGTCTTGAGATGGAATGAATGAATGAATGAATGAATGAATGAATGAATGAATGAATGAATGAATGAATGAATGAATGAATGAATGAATGAATGAATGAACCGCTGAAGAAGGGTCGATGGATCGAACACTTTCGGTGCACCCTAAACGCCCCTATCTGAAGCTAGTATGGGGCCCTTTGATACGGCATGGCTCACCAGCAGTAGAGTATAAGGTGGCAATTACAGAAAAAGCGTAGACTGGGTGCAGCGAAGACCAAAGGTGTAACGGTTTTCCGTTTTACGCGATATGTTGAATTACGTGCTCTTCCCCTCCCCCTTTGTTCTTGAAAGTGCATGCGTTGCAATCGACGCGTAGTGGAATGATGATAAGCCTATAAACATTTGAAACGATTCCCGCAGGTGCTCGAGCAGCCGTCAGAAGCAGCCCTCAGCTGGGTGAGCAGAGTCAAGGATATCGAGTTGAGCTTGGAAGAACGCTTTTTCAGGAAGCCGGCCTCCAGTGCCGCTCATGCCGAACGTTACGTCATCAACGTCTCTCTCGCGAGCCTGAATGGCAAGACTCCTGGACTTGTAAACGAATCGTGGCCCGACGTGTTTAGGTCCGTTATGCGGCCCCTGCTGTCGACGTTGGTGGACGTGTCATCTACTCGTGCCCTTGCGTCCTCGGTGGCCGTGTTTGACTTGCTCAACTTTCTGTCGGCCTTCGTCCCGAAGGTCGAGGATCGCGGCGTCTTCCTGCGTTGGCTGGTGGCGAGGAACCTGCACGTAATGCACTTCGAGCCTCTTCGCCGCGGGCTCGGAATCCGCGTTCACTGCGTGAGGCTCTGCGAGGCCGCCATGGGTGCCGCGCTGGCGCTGCCTTTTTTACCCGAGATCGAAGCCGTCGTGCCGCGAGCCAAGAACCTCGTCCGCCAAGTGAGTGCATAAACAAGAATTAAAGCTGCCCTCGCTCCTTCACAAGCACTGGCCAGTTTTTTTTCTCAGCAAGCAAACACATTAATTTTCAGTTAAAACATATCACTAAGCCAACGACATTTAGTAGAATATATTTTGTGCAAATGTCTCTCTCTTCCTCTAAAAAAAGGTACAGCCTTTGTGGTAAACGTTAGGCTCCCGTCATGAAGCCCTTTTCAGTGTTTCTTTTTGCCTTTTTCCCACTTCGACTTTTGCCTCGAGCTTAAAGGGTCCATGAAAAACTGTTTACTAAAACTAGAAAACGCGCACGAGCAATAAATATCCGATCAGTCCTTTAAGCAAGGTTTATTAACACCGAAATATTGGCAATTGAAATCGATGCCCCTTCTTTCTACCCTGAACTCAGACCACGTCGGCCCACAAGAACAAACGAATAGTCGACACGTCGTCCCCGCCCCATCACTACCGAGTTTCATGCAATCAGTGGGCGCACCCAGCAACCCCTAATGACGTCATCGGGCTGGGAGCAAGCGGGGACGATCCACCCTAATGATGGCCAAAGTACTCTTTAAATGTTTTTGTAAAATTTTGGCTCTGCGCACAGCTTTTAAATTTGACTGTATAATAGTCACAACAACCCCCTCTATGGATTTCTTGAAAATCATCACAAGTGCAGTTTCAAGAGCGCTTAAGCTGTGTTGAAATTAAATGATAGAGTTCTGTCGTCTACCCCGTAACGTGCCCGAAATCAGTGGTCCTAGTCTGGCTTCTACATAAGCATACACCATGCGAGACGTAGCAAAGCATGTGAGAGCTTCTCGACACATCTCCTTGCTCAGTCGAACCTGAAAACTTCTGTTTTTCACAAATGCTTTCTTTGATCGTTAACGGTACAAAACAAACGGTAGCTGGGAAGTCGATACGTACTGAACCCACTAGTATGTCTTTAAGTAGCGATTCTTTATGGCCATTTTTATGGGCCGTGCTCAAAAACAAAAGAAACGTGAACCTGACACAGTGCCATTATTTAGGCCTTTGAAGGTAAATTTTTCAAGACCCCAGTCCATTAGCACTCGTCGTACGCTTTGCTGCAATATTAGTCGTGCCATGAAAGCCTTCTCAGGGCCCATGCCCCAGCCAACACGAAACATCAGCCCAATATTGGATTACGTTGGAACCGGCTCTATGTAAGACCAAAATATTTCCACTATTTGGCGCATGGTTTGTGCTGCGTGGGGCCTGTTCCCATGCTCGCCGCTGAAAACATTCGTTGCTCTGAAAAAATGCTGTTAATATTCTTTTGTAGCAGTAGCCGTGTATTGAACTTTCTTCAGAATTTAACAATCAGCATAGAATTTTGTAGCCGAAAATTGCCTCATTCATTTGTTGGCTAACGTAAATTCATCTGGAGTGCTCGAGAACTGGCCAGTGCGATCATATCAGATGAAACAAACAAGCGTTTGAGCATACTTTACCGCTGCCTCGGTCATGTCCTCAGCATGGAGAAAGGCAAGAAGCCTGGAGCCACTCACCAATTCTGTTCAGCGGGCATACAAGGCATGGAACTAAATGGAACTAAAATGGAACTAAATTACAATAATAATTACATTGCTAAAAATAGCAAAAAGGTAATTAAATTACATTGCAAATTACTGCTTCCAAAAACTAATGAAATTACATTACATGTACGTCTGTTTAGTGATCCAATTTCTTTTAAATTACTTTCTAGTTTAAATCCATGCAAAAATTAAGTAAATCTAGTAAACGAAACAACAGCTTCTCTTCAGACGTGACGCATGCACGTTCTTTTGTCTTCCCGCCAAATTCTGTTTCAGAGAACTATTGCCTTTCTCTTGCCTGCGTGTCATTACAAAAATGGAAGAACGGCAATAAAACAACAAAATCAGAAGCATGGTAGAACATTCGTCCAATGAGCAGCGAACTCAGCGTCTTGCTGGCCCGGAGGTGTCTCCGCCGTTTGAAGTCTCTCGAAGAAAAATCTAGGTTATTTATTACTTCCGTTGTCCCAACAATCGACCTCGGCACCTTGCGTTCAGTAATGCTCACGTCATGGACACTTCCGTCGGTCTCCTCCCACCCCAACCCTCCCTCCCTCCGTGGTGACGAGTCAAATCAGGTAACCCTGTGCCCTATAGCCGACACAACAGGAAGTGCCACTGCGCCACGCTCCCAACTCGTTTTGAACTCCGGCCGTCTTGCCCATCTGACCCTGCAGCTGCACATAGAATAACCGCACTAAGTAACCCGGCTACAAGGATATATGAGGTCTCAGGCGCAATATTCTGCTCAATTCTGTCTTCTTTTGCTGATTCGTTAGGCTGGCACAGGCGCTGGCAGCTATTCGTTACTACTTTCGCGACACTCTACCGTGTTGTCTATTGAAAAAGCAGTGGTGCATATTAGTGAAGGTAATTTCGAAATGAATTAATTGCTTTTTCTGGAAAATTACTGCAAAAACTTCATTCTGGCATAACTGCAGGCCACTAACTCTCCTCGCAGGCAGCACGTATCAACAGCCATACTAAGATTACGAAACAACGTTGCCCCATGATCACGTCGCATTCAGAGCTTGGAAAACAGATTCATTCTTATTTGTGGATTCCCTTTACAATTACAACGAGCTTTCTACTTTGATGTGGCCTTGATGACCCGCAGATGGCTCACGCCTTCGCCCTCCGAATGCACGGTCCCGACGCTGAAGTCTGGATGGGCGTCGAAGGCGCCGAAGTAGCCTCGGCCAGAGTCACCAACCTGCGCATCGAAATCGCTGGCGAGTCGGTCGCCCGATCCGAGGCGTTCCGCAGCAACCTGGAGCCGTTCTACAATGGCCTGGGTCACTTGACCCCGGTTTTCCTGACCAACTGGCATAGAGTAACTGAAGCCCTATCTGCGAACGCTGCCTCTGTTGACGGCCTTCCATGGTCTATGGGTCTCCTGACAAAGAGGGTCATCTACTCCGAGCGCGGTTTCCGAGTGTCGCTTAGGCGGATCATGGCACCAATATCCGGGTTTCGATCCTACTACGCCGTGAGTTCGACAGATTATTCGTAACAAAGTGGGCGCAGGATTTTAATTGCTAAAGTTAAAGTACAGTTTCAGCTAAGTGGGCATACCGTTTGAGAGAAACCTACTTAGATGCTGGGAATTCATCTTTCGTTTCTTCCCCTACCACCCACACTATCAGCACTACAGCAACCACCCTAATTATGACAATCATCGGGGCTAAGCCTGCTGCTGACAGGGACATGTCAGAATGGCCTTAATATCTCATTTTATAGCACCGAAAGCGGCCAGGCTAACCGAGAAAATTAACCAAGCTTGTCGCTCCACGTAATTCGGTTCCATGTCCTCTAGGTTCTTCCTTTTTCCACTTCCTAGTTTTCTCCTGTGTCTGTTTTCTTGAGCTATTCTTATCTTGGACGCACATGCAGAAGCGGCAAGCGAATTTACTGTTAGTCCATCCACTCTACTATTTCTTAATGCCACGCGCCTGCGGTGCCATTGCAGGCTTCGATGGCGGGCGCCAATATGCTTGGTAGCCATCTCGCCGTGCCAGCTATGATGGCGTTCGGTACATCCACACCGCTGACCGCGTGGTCCGAGCGTGTTGCTGCGCGGTTCAGCCGACGGCTCCAACGCATCGAGAAAGAATTTGGCGTGGGTGCCGCCGTCGATATGTATGCAAGGTGAGGCCATCTCTGAGCACAGTCAGTTCTTATGATTGCAATCATAAGAACTGCGTCAGTTCTTATGATTGCTTACGTAATTTACATATATCTGCATTTGTGCGGGTGGTACGAAAGTGGACTTGACGGAAGGATATTACGAAAGCAATATACTACGACAGCCAAAGCGAGACCTCGGGTGGCCATAGCTACGCCGTGAAGAGGCGTAGCTACGGTCTCCTCATGAAAAATTAAGCCTGCCGTGACATTTGAATTCACGTTACTCCTGTGCCACGGGCAGGAGCTGCCAACTCGGGTCGCTCCTTTCATATGGGAGGGTGATATCAGAATCAGCCTGCCAGAACCATTTGCATTCTCGTACCAGTACGACACGCAGGCACGTCCATACGGCTCGGTTGAAACGTGACTTTATATGTGGGCTGGTAGCTTACGCTCTCGCGTCATACCCTTAAAGGATGAGCTTAAGTGTCCCCAATAATGTAGCACCTTACACTGATAGAGCGTGATAGGGGAATAATGTAGCAGGCAGAAGAAACTCCCGCCGTTGCTTTAGCAATTTAATTAAGGTTAACCAGAGGTAAACCACAACTAATTTTTTAAGCATGAACAGGGTCGTCCACTTCTAGCTAGAACACGGTCACTGCTTTTGAGGCAACATTGTATCTGACGCAGGCAGATATCGATGCAAAGCGATGCAAGCACACAGAGACACGGATGTGCTGCTTCACATGGCCAGCCACTGGGTCGGATGCAATTACACCTTGAAAGCAGTGACCGTGTTCTAGCTAGAAGTGGACGAGGCTGAACATTCCTGGAGCATTCTTTCAAGTACGTGAGAATGTCCTGCATCTGTTAGCAATTGAGGAATATACTCTCTGCAAAACCATTTGGGTGAAATAATATTAATCACAGTCGTTGCCTACTCTACCAAAACATGTGAAATGAAAAAGATTGTTTTTATTTACTGCAGGTTTCGATTTTGGTCGAAACCTGCAGTGCCTAACAATACAAAGCAGATCGCCCAATCATCTTGATAAGAATGGGAAGTGGCCTAAACTTGGTCAAAATTTCTGCATCTGCGCCCACGCTGTTCTGTTCCGCATTATAAAGCGATTGATTTCCTTGACCTCACTGCAGCTTCTAGTTGGCTAACTTAACAGACAACTTTAAAACGAAGGCCTGAGATTCCACGGAATAGTTACGGCAAATAAGTCAAATAATAAACGAAACGACCCAGCGGGCCACCTTCTAGAAAAAATGTAGTCACGTGACTGGGAAACACGGCCACGTCGAAACTAATATCATAAGAAACATAGAACTAGTGTTCCTCGGTTTGTTTTAGCCATAGAAAGCAAATTTAAAAGGATGATGATAAAGGATGCTTTTTCTAGCATTTGTCAGCTGTACAGAATATAGTAAAACAAAACGTTATAATTTTTTTTTTCGGGCAGCTGAACCCACGTTCAGGTCGATTGCGGTTACGGCCAAGTGACTACAATCGCGATTTCGTAAATTCTGTCTTTTTTGCGTTATCATTGCAGTTAAATTAGGCTTAAAATGAAGCACAGACAATCGGTGATATAAAAAACAGACAGCAGATTTAAATGTAAATGAGAGAAACGCATTTGGCTGTCCTCACCTGAGATGCATGCTATAGGGCTCTTTTTTCATCAGCGGTATCACAGTTGTTCGCAGCTTTGCTAAAGCGGTCAAGCTTGATCACGTGACTTTATCGGACCTCGATTTTTATCTTTTTTTTTCTCATAAACTTATTTCTCATCCTCTACTGTTTATTCTCTTCAGGTTCGCTCACGTGGCTGCTCTCGAGACAGCGCACGACCTCTACCGGCGACAGCAAGAGGAAGAGCTTTCGAGAAGCTCCTTCCACGGAGTCGAATCGCCCACCAAGTACAGCTTGTCTCAGCACTTCTACTACCTGTGGTGTCGCCACACGTGTCACATGCATGAGTCTTCGCTTTGCAACGTCCCGCTGCGAAACAGCTACCGATTTTCAGCTGCATTCAAGTGCCCTCACCGGTCACCCATGAACCCCACTGACAAGTGCATTTTCTGGTGAAGCCGTGGCTCGTCGAACAGTGCGCGTACATGCCTTATGGTGCATACACATATCTGTACGCATACGTGTGGCCTAATGTTTTCGCCAGATTCTTTGACTAGCGCAATATTGTGGAACTTGCATTTATAAAGAACTGGTTATATGGTTCACTCTGCATAGCTACAAGAATGCAACACTTTAGACAGGGAAGATCAACGGTTATATTCATAAACCTATCTTTATAAAGTATTATTTTTATAAACTGGTGCAGACGCGTGATTAAAATGCTAAAAAAAGGGGCTATACTCTCAGATATGCACGTAATTTGTTATTTTACTTTTATTTACTTATGATCTTTTTATACTTTTATATTTATGATATTTATTAACAGCCCTGTACCCCCCCCCCCCTTATGTAATGTCCCGAACGGGACCTTTCAGGGTTAAATGATGATGATGATGATTGCGGTGTTCTCTTCTCATGTTCTAGTTATTACTGGCCGTCCAAATAATAGTCCCTACTCATTACGAATTTTGCTCAGGTCCCATGCTTGAGCGGCTACCAGACATTTTTTCTAATATAGGCTCGAGTCATGTGCCCTCCTGCGTGTACGACAAAAAAAAAAAGCCTTACCCAATTAAAAAAATGTTAATGTTTACAAAGTAGGTTTGGTTTGGTTTGTGGGGCTTAACGTCCCGAAGCGATTCAGGCTATGAGACGTCGTAGTGGAGAGCTCCGAAAATTGACCACCTCGGGCATTTTAACATGCACTGACACCGCACAGCACACGGACGCCTTGCTTTTCGCCTCCATCGAAAAGTGGCCACCGCGGATAGGAAGGGTGTATCAGCAGGATGAGCAAAAATAAGAGATCCAAAAACTAATTTTTTACGTGCTTGCGTCGCGTTTCTCCGGAAAGTCTATGCCAAATGGATTTTTTTTTTGTCATTTTTTTTTGCATTAGGTGCTATTTTTATTTCAGTAACTAGTCCAATACAAAGTCTCCGCAGTTAGCCATCCATGAAAGCGTGGATGAACGGACCGCTTGTGTCACGTTTTCGGGAAGACGGGCAACCTTGAACAAGAAAACTAAGCGAATACTGCACGATGCTTGAAGAAAATTCACACACTTCACGAAATAAGCGTGGTCCATAAACATCCCTGAAAATTGCAGCTTTCGCCATTTAGGCCGTAAGCTCTTGTTACTCTAGGCATCATTTTATGGCGTTTCCGGTCTTTTAGAGAGCGCTGGTCCTGAATAACTATGTACTCTCGGCATTTGGCGAGGTTAAGACATATTTGAAACGCTGATGAAGCAGGCCCTATTTTGGCGCATACTTCTTTTTATTTTTCCTGAAAGTTTCACGCACTCAGGCAAGTCGACCAGTGAAACACCGCGCCATTTCCTCATTATACCCTTGCCAAAAAAAAAAAAAAAAGAACATTTGCAGTTAACAGCGCACAAGGAAAAAGGAATACAATGATATTTCTTAGCTAAAATTTTCTTTCCTGTAACAAAGTCGGGGAGCCACAATGATCGTTTAATCATTCCAAAAATGGTGAGTCGCCGAGTAATCTTGCCAGAGTGAATCATGAATTATTTTAATTCAGAAAAAGGCCCGGACTACCACGGAGGATTTTTTTTTTTTTTTTTTTTTTTGCGTACTACTCTCTGAAGTGCATATCTTATTGTTTGCCGCATATTTTGCAGTTAAGCTGCTTGAACGTAACTGATGCTGATATTTTTGCTCTACGTACATGCCCTGATATGCCTTATCTTTACTATAGTTTTATAATGTATTTTCTTCGGGGAATATGGCACTACCATCCTACAGGCCACGATTAAAGTGCCCGAGTGCATATAAGATGCAAAGCAAATGTTTTGCATGTCAACATAATTCATCAAGGGCATGTGCGCTAAATCAGTGAACCATCCCTGCCTCCTGCTTCTATTTAGGCGAAAAGCAAGGCGTCCGTGTGCTGTGCGTTTTCAGTGAACATTAAGAACCCCTGGTGGTCACAATTTCCGGAGCCCTCCACTACGACGTCTCTCATAGTCTGAGTCGCTTTGGGACGTTAAACTCCACACACCAAACCAGCCAATCCTGCTTCCATCTGTTGTTCTCAAGTACGAAGATGGTCTTATTGTAATGTAGTACATACGTCTGGAATCCATTTTTTTTGCCCGTCCGTACTGCTACGCGGCGAGTGTCTCGACCGTATTGAAAAACATGATCCCGCTCTTGTACACCCTCTTCCTAACATGCCTACTTCATTCGACCGTAATGTTCTGAGCACTTGCGATATAGCGACAGCTTCGAAACCACACATTTCTTTTTTTTTTTTTTTTTTTTTTTTTTTGAAGAGACCATTGACGAAGATCTTCCACCGGCGCCTCACGATCAACTGCCCTCCTACTGAGCTTCACTTCTTCCTTCGACCTTCCTCACACTGCTCTGAGTCGCACGTCTGTCGTTAAGCGCACAATCGACACCGGTACAAACGCACCTTTACGCCGGCGTCCTTATCGCGTGTCGGCGTCTGAGCGCCAAGTCATTGCTGATAACGTGGACGATATGTTCACTGGGGTGTCATACAGCTTTCTAACAGTCCATGGGCTGATCCGGTTGTTTTGGTCGCTAAGAAAGATGGTTCCATCCAGTTTTGCGTCAATTGCCGTTGTTGCTAAACAAGATCCCGCGCAAAGACGTCTATTCTCTGCCACGAATAGACGATGGCCTGGGCTGTTGGCTGAGCGCCGAGTATTTCTCCTCTTTGAGTTTGCGCTCTGGCTGCTTGCAGGTGCCGATGGCTGATACTGACCGCTCGAAAACTGCCTTTATAAAACCGGGTGGCCTATGCGAGTAAAATGTTATGCCCTTTGGCCTTTGCAATGCCCCGGCTACTTTCGAGCGCCCGATGGACACTATTCTTCGTGGACTCAAGTGGCAGACCTATCTTTGCTATCTGGATCACATCGTAATTTTCTACCTTGTTTTTCATCTCATCTTCTCCTCCTGAAACGTACTCACGTGTCTTGCCGATGCAAGGCTTCTGTTGAATTTGAAAAGTGCCGCACGAAAAGTTACAATTTTAGGCCACGTAGTTTCTAAGCACGGCATTCTCTCCGATCCCACCAACCTTTGTGTATTTGCCGAGTTTCCGAAGCCAACCTCCTTGCGGTGCTTGAAAATCGGCCTGCATTCATAACCACCAAGCGATTAAAGTGTTGATTACCTCGATAACTTCTCGGTTTCATGGTCCTATCCTTTAGGCACCTGAAACAGAGTATTCTTCTGCTTCGCCTATTTTTGGTGCTAAAGTGTTACGCACGCCATAAAAACGAAAACGGAAAACAAATGGTTCTCCCCGTGCTTGAAACAAGTCCCAGTTTCAAGGTGGCAAGAACCACCTGCCATCTTTCAGGGCCAGAACACTGAAGAGCCACCTGCCCACCTGCCCACTGCCACGGCTCATAGGTGGCAAAAAGAGAGTGAAAAATCTGCCCCTTCCTTTCGTAGGGATAAGTGGGAGAAACGATAAACTCGGATATAATTAATGTCTTACTCCTTATTATTATATGAACGCAGTCGAAAATGCGTATACTTTGGAATTTGTACCGCATTAACGACATTGATCGTCGTATCATTTTTTTTTGTTTGTTTGTTTGTTTCTTTAGGAGCTCCCTATCCGTTTTTTTTATGGCTTCAATTTGGGCCTCTAGACCTCAAACCGAAAACTTATTTTCGCCAATAACTAAACGTTATAGGTGAGAGGCGAGATGAGATCGTTGTGCACCCATATTTGGACACAACGCAGGGATGAAAGGGAGCAGGGAAGGACGAAGCTGCGTGCGGTTTGTTAGTTACACTTGGTCAGAGAGAGAAGAAAACGAGGTGGGAGAGAGATGTTCGAATTAGCATGTGGGATAGTGCGAACGTATGGTGATGGAAGTGCGCGACACGAGCAGTTTTGTTTTCTTCGGTGAGCAGCCACTTTGTACCAATGCCGAGGCAAGAAAAAGGGGTTAAATGAACAGAAATAAAGGCAATAGGGAAACACCAGGCGGGTAAGCACGTCGCATATGGCTATTCTTATTTCTTTGATCTGTATTTTTGCGTAATTCTTAGTAATTTCTCTTTGGAAGCAAGCGGCACGACATAGTTTACGTCAAATAGCACGCCCGTGAGGAGCTTAAACATCCAACACGCGATAGAATGCTCACTATAAGCGTGACAGATATCAGGTTGGAGTACCGTATGTTCTAAGGGCTCATCGTTGGCACACACTAAACACTATCAAGATGCTAAATGCGACTTCATCTATTGAACGAATTTCTTGCACGTTTCGGCTGTGCTTCCGTCCTCACAAGCTGAAGAACAATGTTATGCAGGAAGTCTAGACATTCGGTCGTGACAGGTTTCTCCGGTATTTTTAGTGCTAAGGCAAAGGCAAGAGGACATGGCTAGCTCAGCATTTCAGCGGTGGTTACTGAAGCTGCCTGAAGAACAAGCGATAGAGACTTTTAAAGCGAATGCTTTACTGGCCTTGTCGCTGCAGCGCCGCAATTTGACCTCAGGTACAGCTCAAGTAGCCGGCGCTGCGCTTCTTCTTCGTACGTGCAGAGCTCAGAGGCGGTACCACCCACTTCTGCTGCTTCGTTTCTTCTTCTTCTTCTTCTTCTTCTTCTTCTTCTTCTTCTTCTTCTTCTTCTTCTTCTTCTTCTTCTTCTTCTTCTTCTTCTTCTTCTTCTTCTTCTTCTTCTTCTTCTTCTTCTTCTTCACACTTGGAAAACTTTATGCATTTCCGGTACATATATTCACAAATATACATTACCTGACGCAATATCCCACAGCTTTCTGTCCCCTTGCCTACCGTTTCGCTCCACCGCTACCACTGGCCATCTGGCTCACCTCTTAGGGCCTCCCCCTTTAGTTGCCTTCGATACCTTCGTATGATCTTGATCATACATGGCAAAACTACTTTTGAAAAGGAATTAAATTACTTTACTGATTGCTTAGTACTAAATTACTTTTACAGAGAAATTACTGCCAAAAGTAATTCATTACATTACTAAATTACCAGGTCATAAATTAATTCATTGCATTGCACATTATCGGAAAAAGTAAGTAAATTGCAGCAACTTCATTGTAACTCTATTACTGCCATGTCTGGTCTAGATCCAACTGTAATATCCTGGAGTCTCCCAGAAAGCCATGGAGGAGTGGCGAGTTGGAACCTGTTCTTTTTTTTTTTTTAAGTCGATATTTATTGCCTCAGGGCATCAGTAGGTTATGAGATGAAGGATGAATAAATGATTAAATGAATGGAACAAGATTGGCTGATTTTATGAAGTCCAGAAGTGAGCGATGATGAGGTCCCTGCGTCCAAGTGACGTATGAGGCAGGGTTGGTTGCTGAAAGGCCAGCTATTCTCAGGTGCCGGATTCGTGTTGGCTTGAGTGCTGGGCAGTCCCACAGCAAGTGGTGGATGTCGGCCTCGACACCTTCGTTGTTACAGATCGGGCATCCTGAGCGAGGATATAAGTGTTGGAAGTATGACCACGTCCTAGTTGTTCAATGGCGTTTCCTTGACGTTCCCAGGTAGCCACGGAGGAGTCAAACACCACGAACCGCGTCAGATAATGCTTCATCGAGCCTCCACTATGGAAACTGGGTTATCTATAGGAATCTAACCTGGCTTAGGAACGCAGCGTAACCAAGCGTAATAAAGTTTTCGCTGCATAACCCGGCTTAACCAAGCTAAGCCGCAGACAATTTTTTTATTTTGTTACGAGGAGGCTAAGAGCGGCTTTGATTCGCATTGCAAATTGTCTACATTATCCAAGTCTTGCAACAACGTAGTCTTCTTGAAGGGGTACTAATGTCTTTGAAGACATTTGCAACGACGCCGTTGGAATGCAGCCAGTAGCAGATGCAGCGTATTAGCACGATCAGCTGCCGTCGGCGCTCTAGATTTTATTTCAAGTCGTATAGATAGCTATACCGGTTTTGACATTTGTGCTTCAAGGTGAGCTGCAGCGTGATGAATAGCATTAATTAGAATAACTGTAATTCAGCTTGTCTTTAGAAAATGTGGGAATAACAATCATTTTCTGGTTAACGAAAAGCTTAGCGCAGGAGTTCGCTTTCCAAATTTAGCGCCCGAACTTGGTGGGTCTGTCCCTTGGGGTATCAAATACTTGTTGTACCTTTCCGTTCTTGAATCTGGCTTTTGTAAATACTTTTTAATCATGATGCAACTGCGGGAAAGAGTAACATACCATTATGTACAATCGGAGATAAAAGTCTGTGGACCACGCAAACTGCACCCAAAGCGCATAACTTTCGTATTGCTCTTTAGTCTCGGACAATGCTTGTCGACGTAACAGTTAGACTTTAGTTCTTTCTTGTATGCTACAAAAATAAGGTGATAATTCGTTTGCATCGTGCTTCTAATCCAAAATCGCCAGACGTTCGGTCCAGAGACTTTTGTCCACGATAGTGCATGTTGGCGTGAATGGTCTAGGGTTACAATGTATGGCAAAAATGTGCACTTAAAATTTTCCTGAGCTCGCACACACTAGTTAAAACTTGAACGAAAATTAGTTCGCTGTTTTGAAAGTAATTGTGAGGCAACCGTGTAATATTGTAAGATAAATGGGTACACATATCGACAAAAATGGTCTGCGCTTCTGAAAGGCAGAAATAACTTCGGTGGACATAAGCTACACTTTTCAATGCCCTACAGAACAGCGTTAAGGCGCCAATTTGCTGGCTTCTCCCCTCGTGGATCCTCGTTCGCTTATGTGCACCTTTCTGCTCGCTTAATTACTCATAGTATAATTTGTGCCTCTATTCGAACACGTACTGATTGGTATGCAGCCTTATATAAAAGTCCAATGAAATAGGTATCAAACCCCGATTTAACCAAATTGTATGAACCTGCCTGTGTGGTCTAGTGGCACCGTGTCTTATTGCGAATATAAAGTTCCTGCTCTCACCCTCCCGCCTCAAAGACAAAGCGCGAATCTGCAGCGCCTTCCAATTCGGACATGTCCAGGGGTCTTCTTACTTTCCATAACCCAATTATCAGCTAGTCCATGGATAGATACCTACTAGAGGCATGGCTATGATTCTTCTCCGAAAACGCCAACGCCGTTAAAGCCGAGTCCGGAATTTCTGAAGAACAGAGCTTCTAGACCTGTCGCGTTAAAATTTCTACTGAGCAGCGTTATGTGCCCCATTGTCCAGAACTCCGGTGTCGACTTTGTGATCGTAAAATGATGGGCAGGTGGTACTTGGTACTCTTGCAAGTGGTACTTGGCCAGGTCGGACATGACAGTGCCCTGACTGGCCGTTGGGTTGTGCGACGTTACAGTATGACTTCGTTGAATTGGCGGGGGCAGCCATCTCTGGCATCGCGTTTGAGGTGGGAAGATGACCTCAGAATCCAGCCTTTCCGGAACGTTGGGTCTCAAGTTAAATACAAGTCCATGCAGGCATGTTCGTGCAGCTAGGTTAAAGCGAGGCTTTATATCTCTGTCGAGTAGTCTTTCAAATAATGCGGTAGCTTGTTACTGTATGCTGATGAGTATGTCGGATACTACAGGCAGATTTTAAGGAAGCAGTAGTTCAAAGGTAGCAGCAAAGTGTAGTACTTGAACCAAGATCCACAAGAAGAGCCGACAAGCGGGGGTCATTAAAGCTATCGCGTCATACCTTTAAGGGCGGCTTCCTATCTTTGTTCCTGTAATTTGTACAGCACCAGTAATGGGTGGTTAAAACTGTCATAGAGATAATGTAGTGTGTTTTTGAAATCAAAGTGCTAAAAACTACAGCCTGTCGAGGAAGGATAAACGGGTGTATTGATTTTATGGTGCAGTTGTTATACAATACATTATGTGAAACAAATTGTGTTCCCACACTCTTTCAAGGAGTTTGTCCAACATTGCTTTTGTACAGGATAACCACAGGAAAGACTGAAACATTGTTACTGTCACATAATTTGGTCAGTTTTTCTCCCACCCCGGCCGTGGAGCTTAATGTCCCCTTCCGTGCTCATGTGCGTATTCTGCCTCAAAGTTTTCGGGCTGCTCCTTTGTATATAATGAACGTGAACTTCGTTGCCAAAGCAGATGTCCCAACAGCACTTCATATAACGTATTCGCGAGGCGACGCAGTTACTGTGCGAAGTTAAATATAAGCCAACGTATCTGCAAGCACAGTGAAATTCGACGTCCTTTCTTGGCACGTGCAATTACTGCTCCTAAGCGCTTCGTAGCATTTCGACTGCTGCCTGTTAACCTGGCAGTTCCTTCACCGCCTTGAGCGGAGAAGGGCAATGAGGCAAGTAAAGGTTTTAACGCTTTTTGGTTAACGGGGTACACTAGAGCTTCCCGAGCAAAGCACATCCCGGTTCATTTTGCAAGCTTAACGAACTGCATGTCGCGCTTTATCCCACCTAGACCAAATTGTCAGTCTAGTTCAATAAACGTTTTTATCATCATCGCACTGTGCTGCGGGTGTGCACTTGGCCGCTGTGCAACACGTTACCAGCGTTAACCTGCATTTAAACTGTAAACAAGAGGCTGTTGTAAGCTGACAAAACGATCATGACCTCTAATGGTCAGTTAGCCCCACCACCCCCCCCCTCCCCCCTTCCTCCTCAACATTTCTGATTCGCTCTTATGGCTGCGTCTTGTAGTGACCCATCTCATTTTCTAATTCTTTTGAACCGAGTCTCTCATTGGTCACTGCTTCCATTGGCGAAGGTTGTCGGAAAAGACATCACGCAGGACGTGACAAACACTCACATGGTCATTTGAACGTACATGCTTCCTTATAAATTAAGCATTTATGTACTCTTATACCGCAATAGCGTACAGCCGACGATGGGCGTGCTTGACACGCCCGACGAGATTTGTCGGAGCTAACCCAGCCTCGGCAAAGAAAGTGAGAATCTGTTCTGCGAACAGCTGGATACCGCTGGCAGGGCAGTTCACAACACGTGTGTTTTTCTTGTAACACGCGGAAAGAAATACCTCGCCTCTCAAAGCCTCGACTTCACGATACGGCGATTATGGCTATTCTGATGTCCTTTTACGCTCGCGACTCAACAAATTACCCCTCTGTAATTGTTCTGACAGAGTTTGTAACTGCTTTAGAAACGCTTAAACAGAGCATATTCGATGGTTTGGTACAGTTAGTTAATAGCTATGGCCTTCTGTGCACTGCCGGTAAGACCCGTTGATATCTGAGCGGACACGCTCGAATCAAACAATGGTCCTTGTGGGCATTGGACCTGCGTGCCGGGACTCCTCGCTCTTCACTGTTCCGTAACACTGCGCTACGAGAACTGCGCGCTAATGATATGATCTGTACCACGTTTTACATACGGACAACTATTCGCGTCAACTATTGGGCGATCTGGGTGCTTTCCACCTAATTTTACCTAGTCGCAGCAACATTTCAACTTTCCTGGCAGACGTTTCACTTTCCTTGCTTCAGTGAGCAGCACTATTAAGCACCAGTGTAGAAACATGCCTCTCAATCAATTTAACCTTCACATTTGCCGCTGGTATTAGCATAAGAAAGCAGGATATCTGTTTTATAATAGCTGAGTTCTTTAGTTTGTTTCATAAATGTCTATAAATGATTGTTTTTTCACAGCGATAAAATTAAAATAAAGCTTCTGAATCCGTTAACCTTTTTTTTTTTTCTTTTCGATGTTGCGGCGAAAAGTTACGAAAAGGCATTTATGATGCTGTGAATATCCGAATGCATTATGCTTTTTGAAACTTTGAGAAATAATGGATCAAAATATTTGCCAAATAATGAAATGTTTTTATAAAGGTATCATCATACTTTATATCGCCAGCTCTGATTAAAGGATATGATACTGAATTACCTCAAAGTTCGCTCTATATATTCGTACAAAACACCCATTAGCGAAGGTCTCATGACTATAGCAGCAAAAACCAAGAGCTCGAGCAGATAAGGTGGGGATTCTCAATTGCCATATGAAGAAAAACAATATATGAAAGGTGTCATACGTTCCTAAATCACCGTGTTTATCCTAGAAAGATATTCATGCTCTGATACTTCGAAACATACGGCACTGTTAGCACTGTAAATAAATCTGTAAGTAATTGAAGTGCATCTTTCTTGACAACCTCTTTAATTTTGAGGCTACCGTGTGGTATGGTAAGATACTGTTATGAAGATATTGATGGGAAAGGCGCAACATTCCAATGCGTAGAAAAAAGTATCATTAAACCTTGTCCAGCACTCACACCAAGTAACTGAGACTGCCACGGAAATCAATAAGATGCAACTTTCGTTATCAATAGAAAAGTATAGGGGCCTCTCGAGAGATGATCTGATGATATCTTGATTACCCTTGAGTATACTTACGCTTTTAGAAAAAGAAAATTGCGTTCATAAACTGCTGCCTGCCGAAAACCTGCGCTTGTCCATACTTTCTGGGGACGAACTTTTAAACAAGATCTGCAGAATTTTAAGGGAAAATTCTGCTTAAACATAAACGCTCTTTTGTGTGTGGAACCCGTGACCAACGCCTGATATAGGGCCTGCAGCGTTCCATTTGTGTTGAAATGCCCTGCCGGTTTAGAGGTTCCTTGCTTAGGCAGGTCATATCATCATCAACAACTTCTTTGCGCTGACAGCACAAGGAAGCTTATAACGAACGCCATAAAAATTACATTTTTCTTGAAGAGCCGCAGTTAACAAGATGAAGTGGGGTGAATTTAATTATTTCGGCCAACAAATCAGGCGGTCAGAGAAAATGCATTCCTCATTGTGCCTCCGCAGTTGGTTACCACATTTATGAATCATGAACTTCGACTCAAATGACGTGATTTCCATCAAGGGTATGCGCAAAAAAGGACAGCACAAAACAGAGGCAACGACCAGACTTGTCGTTGACTCTGTTTTGTGTTGTCCTTTTTTGGGCATAGCCTTGATGGCATTACAAGATTCAAGCCACCTAGCCCGACAACAACTCTTGTTGACGGGATTGCAGTCAAATGCAGCTCAGATATGTTTTAGGTATCGCAGATTCTCACTGTGTTTTGACTTCACCGTTTTCATTGCTGAGGATAGTTGCTCAGTAATTGGATAGATGGCGCTACCTAACAATGGCGGCTTGTGCTCGCGCCTTCTCTAGAGCACAAAGGTATTTACATAAGTAAGAAATATTGTGGAGGAGGGTCGCCAGAAAGCCGCGACCGCACTCGACCCGTGAGAAAGTGCATGAGGCTCGCGAGCCGCAGTTCGCAGACCACTGGCCTACACGCAATAATATGATATATACTTTACCTTTAGCGATAGAGCAGGTCCGCTATCTACTGTGTTGTCTTGCGCCTAAGTTTCGGCTGCGTATGAAACGTTGTCCTTGCGCAACGGTGCCCTTGGATCCAGCATGTGGGCGTTCCTTGACTATGTGGGCAGCTTATGGCGTATTAGGTTATGGTGGCGATGCCTTCATGTGTCTCGCTGACAGATGAGGAAAACGGGAGTTCTTCCAGCAGCAAAAAGAACATCACAGTTGCCCGGTACACACGTAAACAGCTTCAGACAGGACCTGTCACATGCTACCAGTGTGCGCTGCATAGACGGACGGACGGACGGACGGACGGACGGACGGACGGACGGACGGACGGACGGACGGACGGACGGACAGACAGACAGACAGACAGACAGACAGACAGACAGACAGACAGACAGACAGACAGACAGACAGACAGACAGACAGACAGACAGACAGACAGACAGACAGACAGACAGACAGACAGACAGACAGACAGACAGACAGACAGACAGACAGACAGACAGACAGACAGACAGACAGACAGACAGACAGACAGACAGACAGACAGACAGACAGACAGACAGACAGACAGACAGACAGACAGACAGACAGACAGACAGACAGACAGACAGACAGACAGACAGACAGACAGACAGACAGACAGACAGACAGACAGACAGACAGACAGACAGACAGACAGACAGACAGACAGACAGACAGACAGACAGACAGACAGACAGACAGACAGACAGACAGACAGACAGACAGACAGACAGACAGACAGACAGACAGACAGACAGACAGACAGACAGACAGACAGACAGACAGACAGACAGACAGACAGACAGACAGACAGACAGACAGACAGACAGACAGACAGACAGACAGACAGACAGACAGACAGACAGACAGACAGACAGACAGACAGACAGACAGACAGACAGACAGACAGACAGACAGACAGACAGACAGACAGACAGACAGACAGACAGACAGACAGACAGACAGACAGACAGACAGACAGACAGACGAACGGATGGACAGACAGATCCCCAGGTGGTCGAAATTACTCCGTAGCCCTCCACTACAGCTCCCCTTTCTCTCTTTCCACTTTCACTCCCACTTTCCTCCCTTCCCTTACGGCGCGGTTCAGGTGTCCACAGAGCAAGTGTGACAGATACTGCGCCTTTCCCTTCCTGTGAACCAACCAACCAACAGACAGACCCCTCCCCTGTACCCCGGTACCCCTGTACCACCACGGCCCCGCCTTAGTGGTACAGGGGTTGGGCGCTTGAGTGCTGTGCCCAAGGATGCAGGATCGAATCTCGGCCGCGGCGGCCGGTTTTCGATGGAGGCGAAAAGCACGGCGTCCGTGTGCTGTGCGATTTCAGCGTACTTTAAAGCACCCCAGGTGGCAGAAATTTCCGGAACCCTCCACTACGGCGTCTCGCATAGCCTGAGTTGCTTTGGGACGTTAAACCCCCTAAGCCATAAAGCACACACACACACACACACACACACACACACACACACACACACACACACACACACACACACACACACACACACACACACACACACACACACACACACCTGCAAATGAAAAAAAAAATAGATCTAATAAATACATAAATTTATTGCGCACATACGGACGCACTACGCAAATAAATGAATAACTGTAACAAATTCGTTACTTTTAATATTTGGAGCAGGTAAGCGAACACTTCAGTTTGCTTGTACTAAACTCGGTCCTTTCGCTTCAACGAGCTTGTTCCAGGCGAAGTCAACACACGCTTACAAAACGCAGAGGCCCAAATTATTCCTCAGCCCTCCACTGTGGCATCAATTATAGCCCGTACAGAATTTACAATACGTTTTCTTGGGCAAGTATCGGTATTTAATGAAAGGTTGTTAGAATTCCCGTCTTGCCTCTTCGCGTATAAGGCACAAAGAGAGCACTGCTCTTGCAGCAATTGCCTGTTTTGCATTCTGATCGACAGCAAAGAGATTACTGCATTGTAGCATTCTCATTGGTCAGGAGGCAACCTCATAATTTCGTATTGGTCATATCACTGTGTTTTCCGACCCCATCAACATACTTTGAATGCTAAGACGAAGCCTATAACAGCGCATGCTACGAAGACTCTCCCCGATGCAGCCACCACTTCGAAGCAAAGGAAACTTTTGCTCTATGTGGAGCGAAAGTAAATGACGACTTTAGTTCTGCTTCATTCCGCTTCGAATCTGGGTCAGCCTCCAGCATTACTTCGTGATACATTTTTTAGAGCACATTTTGTACATTCAAATCGTTCTAAACGTAATCCTGTTAAGGGCATTGTCCTCCAGAGGATCAAGTGCCGGCGTTGTTATTGAAAATCACGAGCCTGTCTCTGGCGAGTCGTAGTTAACAGGTGACAATGCCGGGGGCTAATTGGTCGGCAAGTTGTGTGACGTCACAAGACCTCATGGCATGGCCGAGACGGCGGGAGCCGTTAGCCCATCATTCTCTTTTGAGATGGGACGGTGAGATGGGAATCCAAACCTGCGGTACCCTTGGATCCGGGGTCAGACCGGGCACTCCTAGGCTGAGCAGACATGCTTGCTTCGTTAAACCGGATGTCGGGTGGCCTTTCGCGCAATGTTGCAACTTCAAACAGTTTGCTAATTAGTATGTGTTATATGAAACAGGCATAAGGTAACGGTTTAGATACTAAGTGAGGGTATGTGTACGTGAATTACGATCTGCAAAAAGAGCAGGCAGACGCGGGCAATTATCGCTGCTGTTTCACGCATTTAACCCAAATCTTTCATATGGGGGCGTCGTGAAGGAGGTCACACCGGAATAAGAATAATGAGGGACACATTGTTGCTACTGAAGCACTGTTTTAAGACTGGCGCAGGAAGGGAAATTTAGGATAGTTATCTTATCTTTCCTGAAGCCACCTCCGGGTTGCAAGTGACTATTGCAGGGGATTACTTGCTATTTTTACGCGTGGTTTGACGCAGTGGTTGGTCCCGAGGTCGTGAAGTCGATCAAAGAGAGTTTAGAAAATGCTCGTCAATACTTATACCTTTCAGTGCGCGTTAGGGAAGTAAAGTACGTCCCAATTGACGTGGTGGCTTCCCCTGTGTAGTGCCTCGTAGCCAATTAAATGTGTCGTCCCAGCGTGCAAAGAAAGAGAAAAAGTGGTGAAAATTATGGGGACTGTTAGGCTTCGTATTTAAGGCTGGCCCTGCGGATTCTCTTTAGTGTGCACACACTTCGCTACACGATTAATCACTGCTCTCGGTCATGCGGAAGTGGCATTACTGCAATAGCGTCTACACTAGGGCATTGCTTTGAGCCTACTTTTCCGCTGCTCCATGCGACACTTTCGGAGCCTCCTTAACACCGACCGCAGGTGGCAGGCAGCCGACCACTACGGCCGCTATGCGTAATGCGCCACTTTCACCGTAACCGAGTGGCAGAGGTAGAGCCCCTTTTCCCGGCAAGCTCGGTAGGGGCGCTTCACGCTTAAGTGAACGCAAGCGTGGACAATCATGTTTTGTCTACCAGGCTCGTTTGTCCAGTTTTTTTTCGGATGTACGTCAGCAGTGCTCATGTACAACAGAAGTGATGCGTTTCTATGTTTATTTGCATAGCTCGTTGCCTCTCGCAACAGTTTGTCTACATTAGCGGGCAGACTCTCTACTGCACCGCCAACACGTCTGTTTACTGGTCACACACAGGCCGTCCGGGCGCGGCGGCGCATATAGCTAGTTTCCTAGACATCGTTGGTGATATATGCCACAAAGTGCAAGAATTTCCGTTCCCAAGTCCATGTTGTATGGGCTTGCTGTACTGCACACCATCCACGAGAGGGTAAGATGCATCATATTCCCAAAGGGCGACATACCTCTAGTCTGGCTGAAGATGTCTGCAGGAGTGCGTTGTAACTCCTGGAAAAGAATTCCTGCGCCGCTTCACGCCTGATTTATTTCAACATATGAATACAGCTTTCCTGGCAGTCTGACTAGCGCGAGGAGGGAGCGTTGATGAGGATTCGAGTGAATGATGCGCCAACACGGGCAGTAAGATCTTCTAGGACATCGCATGCTCCCCTCCTGCCTTGCCGTTTCCGTCCCGCCCTTGATGCAGAGGCGACAATATATCATTTTTAACAACCTGCCCTTGACTGAGGGCTGCACGCAAGATACAAATTGGCAGCCAGGATTACCACTTTAGCAGACCACCTATTGCAAGAATTTCCACAAATGGGCCCCTCCATCTGGATTTAGTGGCATGTATGTATAGTCTGCACAGGCCTGCATTTCCACAACTAGGGTACTTATTCCGAACGGCACTTTGGCACGATAAAATTATGAAAAATCATTTGACGTTTGCTCCTATTATCCCACACATGCTAATCAGAATACAATCTTAAGCCACCATATTATTAGAAAGACCATCGGCGGTAAATATAAAGCTCCGCTGTTGTGAAGCCGTATACAAACGGGACCGCATGTCCAGCTCGGGATTCAAGATCCCGGACGACTTGATTCCGATCTCACGTGAAATCTGAAAGAAAGAGCCCGAATTGGTAGAAGCTGCGCTTATTTCGCATGCTAGCAAGGTGATGTTGAAAATCCTCCAGTATGTGGATCGGGAGCTTCCGGAAGTGCAAGCTGGGTTTCGCAAGGGCAGAGGAACTAGAGACCAAATTGCCAACCTTCGCTGGATCATGGAAAAAGCAAGAGAGTTCCAGTAACCCATCTACTTCTGCTTTATTGATTATGCGAAAGCGTTTGACTGCTTAGATCACAGCAGATTGTGGCAAGCTCTCCAAGAGATGGGAGTTCCCATTCACCTCATCTGTCTCCTCAGGAACCTGTATGAAGGGCAAGAGGCCACAGTCAGAACTGGGCATGGTCTTACTGATTGGCTTCCGATTGAGAAAGGAGTGAGGCAAGGCTGCATACTGTCATCCTGCCTATTTAACCTATATGCAGAGTGCATCATGAGGAAGGCCGGTCTGGACGAGTCTTCAGCTGGAGTGAAGATTGCTGGAAAACGTATCAACAACCTTAGATATGCGGATGATACCACTTTAATGGCAGAAAGTGAAGTGGAACTCAAGTGACTTCTGATGCGCGTACAAGAAGAGAGTGTGAAGTCTGGGCTTAAACTGAACATTAAAAAGACAAAGATCACGGCGTTTGCCCTATCAAGTCCTGGAGAATCAATGGACAAGAAGTGGAAGCTGTGACAGATTTTCTCTTCTTGGGCTCCAAGATTACCTCGGAAGGAGACTGCAGCCATGAAATTAGGAGACGCCAGCTTCTGGGAAAGAGAGCAATGGTTAGCCTTGACCGCCTAGTAAAGAGCAGAGACATTAGTCTGCCAACCAAGATCCGTATAACTCGTGCTATGGTCTTTCCAATTGTGATGTATGGATGCGAGAGTTGGACTGTGAAAAAGGCTGACCGCCGAAGAATTGACGCGTTTGAATTTTGGTGCTGGCGAAGACTCTTGAGAGTTCCTTGGACTGCCAGAAGATCAAATCAGTCGATATTGTCGACCATAAACCCTGACTGCTCATTGGAGGGTCAAATTCTAAAGTTAAACTCAGCTACTTTGGTCATCTGATGAGAAGAGAGGAGTCGCTGGAGAAAGATTTGATGTTGGGAAAGGTTGAGGGTTGCTGGAGAAGGTGTAGGCAGCGAACGCGATGGTTAGATGGCATCCTCGAGACACAGCAGATGAAGTTATGTGATGTTAGGAAGATAGTGAGAGACCAGAAAGCGTGGCGTGACATGGTCCATAGGTTCACGAAGAGTCGGACACGACTGAACGACTGAACTGAACTGAACCAATTCATCCGTGTCATGCGGTCTATAGTGACGCCACACAACCCGACCACCAGTCAGTACACGGCGTTATCCGCTGCCAGCTACCACCTGCCAGAGGCATGCAAATGAGCCTCACTCACTACATGGTCGCCATATTTTCTGGGGGACAGGGCCTTTAACGCTATATCATTAAAGGCAAAGACGACAACCAGTATAGAAGGTACCGCCGCGTGACCTTCCCTAAAGATTGAGGCACATCAGGAGAAACTAAAAAAAAAAATGACGTAGCAATCCATAAACCAAACAGTATAAATAAAAGTTTTCATACCTGTGGAGATTTTTTATTCTTTTTTGATTTCCGCGTTCAGAGAAAAAAAAGCGACACTATTAGTACTTTCTCGCGGGATAGCGCGGCGCGGCCCTTGCCACGTTGCTGATGAAAGACGTCACACGCTCAGCTCGTGAGGCGCATGTGAAAAGCATTCGTTTAAATTAGTTCGGTTGGCGCAACGGAATACCGGTTCCCTCGATTATTCATTGCCTAACGGTGTGAAGTGCCGCTTGTACGGGGTGTTACCATGCAAAGTAGTGGACCACGCCAAAAGAAAAAAAGAAGTAAATGAAGAAAATAACACAAACCTAAAGGGCGAGCACGGAAGCTGGACGTCAGAGAGAGGCGACTTGGAAGATCACCATGCAGAGTGGCTGGTACTTCTGCATATTATGTTTCGCTAATTGATGTAATAACTTAACCGAAGCTTTTTCTTGTGCCCATATCGGCCTTGAATATGCGCATAATAAATCTGATATTTTATACCGCGAGCAATAGAGATTAGCATCTCATCTGTCTTCAAATTCTGAACTAAGGGCAAAAGCGGCTATGGCAGCATCGACAATGCGTCCACGCGCTTACCTATAGTCTGTGCTGGTTTCTCTCCGTCAACCGTGTTTTGCAACCACAAACTGGTTGGCGGGAGGTGTTTGCACAACCAGGGGACATCAAAAAGGCGTGCAGTGTGCATGCGGAAGAGCTTGGCCTCTGATTAAGCCAAGAGCGCACGTGCGCAGCCGTTATCGGCGCGCGACTCGGGCTTCGTGGCTATGCGTGTAATATATGCGGTGCAACTTCATTAATGACGCGCGCGAAAACTTGGCTGCAAACTCCCAATAACTTGCAACTGGGAGGAGTGAGCGCATAAAGCATAGCGCGTCTCACTGACGACGGTTGGGCGATGAACGCAAAGGGAATGATCAATCATTTACGGCTAGCAGAGCCCCATGATCGCGAGGTATTTAGATTTTTCTTTCTTATAGTTTTACCCTTACGCTTTCGAACTGCCCAATGAGCTTCATGATTGGCCAAGAGATCACCGCCGGTCATCGCTGGCGGCCATATAGCGCACCCAACAACAGAATCCATCAACACGTTCAGCCGAGAACAAAAGTTTTCCAGTCAAAATCAAGAAATCGCGCTAATCTTCAGTACGCTCTGTAGGGCCGCGCCCAAGGATAATCACTTGCAGGTGCGCGTCTCTGCACGGCGCCGTCACCCGACTGCCTGCTTCTGGTATTACAAAAGCGGTTTCCCTTGTACAGGCGTGCCGCGGGTAGTGAGAGCCAACCCGACCGACGGCTCCGGATTTGCGGGAACGTTTTAGCCGGAAGGTCATTCATGGGAACATGCGTAGCGGAACGTGCTGCCAGGTGCACGCATGTATGGCACCCTTCGTACTGACCGGTAGCGAGTACCCAAATGACCCTTCGGCCCCCTTTTTTTTTTCTTTTTTTTTTTACACTGCGACTATGAGCAGTGCGAAGGGAAGTTATCCTGTCGGCTGCGCCAGTAGAATTTATGTCGTTCGTTCCTCTTCGGAAGGTTCTTCACACCCCTCCTGTTATGTAGTTCGGCGTAGAGAAGACCAGGAGGCGTACTTGAAGGTGATGATGGTAGAGCATATATTTACAGCATGACATATATATACAGAGTAAAACTGGAACATGAAATGAATTTACAAAAACGACGCTCTGCGCTACTTTACTCTTCGACCTAACTGGTTAGAGCCTAAGCAGAACAGCCGCGTTACATGCCTATGCATGGAGCCCCAGCTCAGGCTGGACTCTCTTGGATCACGTCTCATTTTACACATTCACAAAACAAAGAAATAGGGGCGGTCATTTTCAGAGGCCAGCCCCACACATCAACTGTCCAATAAGAAGATATGCTAGATGGGCCCAGCCCCATGGGTTGGCCTTAGCCTCTAACCCAGGGCCCCACTAGCAATACAAATTACAACAAACAAAGCACAGCGAAACCCTTTCCCCAGTGAGGGTGTCGAACCTTCTCCTCTCGGGAGACTTTCCTCCCACTTGTCTCCCGCACACCGCCGCCTCATCCACGCTGCCGCTGCTGGCTGAATCCTTTCCACAGTGCACTGCCCCGCGCCACCTGTGTTTACTACGAGCAACGACATGGAAAGGGAAAGATCAACCAGCTGCCATTGTCCTAATCGCTGGATGTGACAGATTTCCATTACAAATTTGTCACGCACTGATTTCATTTTTTGTTCGTGTTTTATTACTATACGCCTTCCAACTCCCTTTTAATCTTCTCACTATGTCGCAACAATATCTATTGCTAGTCGACATAGTTTTATTACAGTTACAGAATTTAGTGCGCTTGTTTGCCATTTTTCAAAGCATCGAGCGGCACTCTCCCTCTGTTTTGAGCTTGCTCATTAAAACTGCTTCCTAATTGTCGTGCAACTTTTCCAAGTTAAGAGGTTTTTCCTGCCTCTTCTTAGACGTTTTATTTTCATAGAACTAGCGTAGGTACAAGGTCGTCGAATCTTAGGGTGAACATGCGAATAGGTTGTTGCTGTCTTCAAAGCGTCGTTGCGTCCAATAAGGCCACCTGCCGAAGCCAAGTGGAGCCGACATTGATTGACTTGGAGGTGATGCCTCGCATGGCCTGTCGGTTAGGTTTATTGTACAACTAGGTAGGACACAATAATGCTTTGAAGAGAACGCTCACGTGCTCACGCGTTCACCCTGAGTGTAGACAACCCTGTTTGTTGCATTTTACGCCGCAAATCTCGTCACCTTTGATAGGCGCTGTAGCGAAGAATCAATGATAAATTATGCACCCTTTCATTCCCCCTGACACTAATCTGCACGTGGCCTTTTTTGTGTGAGTGTATAAATATAACTTTTTTTTTAGAGATCTGGACCTGTGGCTGGGATTCGCTCTTGTCACCTTTCGCTCAGCAGACGAGTGCCATAGCCACTGAACCATAAAGATGTCTCCCTTCACATACACATCTCTCCGTTTCGAACGTTAGTACACTTTACTGATACTTCACCGTTTGGATAGAGGTTGGGTTAGAGTTATGGAAACAGTTACGTTAAGCCTGGTAGGATAAAAGGCTCTGTAGTTTGCGGCTATAGTTTTCGTTTACATCGGCACGTGCTGGCCTTGTGTAAGTGTATCGGGAATTGCCGCTGACAGCGCGAATGTCACCGCTTTCCCTCTGCATTTAGATCTGTTCGGTTTTTCCCAGTCTCAACGAAGTGAATCGCGTAAGATGGCCTCGAACGAGATAATGCAAGGAAACGTGATGTGGCTGTCAAGATGTATGTTAATTTGCCACCTGGCCTTAATGCGTGTTAGTGGGTCACCACCTTATCCGTATGGCTCGCACCTGCTGCACTGTCCCATGAGCATGAGCTATGCCACGCGTGCGCCTACTCCAGTGCATTTCATGGTTGCACAGTGCCGCCTATTGCGTCATAAATGTTCCCGAATTATTAGGAAAGAGTGAACCTGGACCAATTGACCTTGCTGTTACTGCTAAAGCGCAGTCCTATACCGCTTGCCCGCTCTCGCCGTCGCCCTCGTTTGTTTTGATGTTGATATTAGTATCCGAAATAATGGCAGCTCGGCACGACGTCCAAACTATTTGCTCAGGATAGCGCTGCCTCTCGAATTCGGCTATATCTTGTTGTCTAGATTTAGCGCCATAGTTACTGATGCAAAAATCGACCTCCCAGAAGTTGGGTCAGGTCATCCAAAAATTGACCTCGGGCAAATTGGACCGAACGTAATATCCAAGTTTCATGAACTACGCCCAGTTAGATGATCGCACCCAAATCCCCCTCCCCCTATTAGCCTCCTTAACCAAAGTTTGGCTCGGGTCAGCAGAAAACTGACCGACATAAATGCACCTAGTGGACCATGCTTTGTCTCGAGTTACCGGTACGTGTACCTACGTTAAACTGTTGTCATTGTTTTTTACTCTATCACTTCATTTATTGCGGAATACAGAACTGACGCTCCACACACCTATAGATCGTTTCCATTGGCAAGGAGGAAAGCAGCGGCGTGGCCTTTCCTCCTCTCGCTATCTGGCGCGGCAGCCAAGCGGCAATATGGCAGCACCTACGCGAAAACGGTTTATATGAACTTGCGGTTTTTCAGTTCGTGGTGAAAAGCAACAAGAAATACCACCAAATAAACGGGGTGACAGTGATGACACGCAAGCAGGGCGACACGCAGCTGCGGTAAGAGCCTTGCTCTCTCCCGATAACTGACACAACACGACCGACGCCGCTGTATAACCAAGGATTTCGCTCAGCCATGTGCTCGCTCGGTGTAGCTCATATATGCTGAACACGATAGTGCTTCCGGGGCGGAATGAAGTCAAAGTAATAATTAGGACATCGAAACCCTATCTGGATGGAGCTCTGGCTCTGGACATTTAGAGCAAGGGCCGTAAATACAGTGCGACAGAAAAAAAAAAAAAAGGAAAATACATTATCTTGACTACTTCGCTATAAAACAAATGTACATTTGAATATGCCATTCTGACTGCAAATTTTGCGAAATACTCCGATAAACAGGACTGACGTTGGTCGACGCAAACGAGTAAGGCAATCTGCCCTCGGAACATTTTTTGTTTCTTTCTTGGGAGTGGCCAAAGGATGGGAGAAAATGCACAGAACGCCCACCGTGCTGGTTAGCTAATTGCATGCCGCAAAAGAGTAGCGGTTTCATCCTTACCACAGTGCCGAGATTTCGATAGAAAAGAACGAAAAATGACCAGAATTTAGATGTTGGTGCACGCAAAAAATGCTGAGGCCTTCTAAAAGTCTGGTTATTTCCACAGCTCACATCACTGGTGTATGTTTGACATCTGCGAATTTCCAAAAACACAAAACGAATAAATGGGCAATTTTAACCAAAATTATCTAGGTGAAAGGGGTGTTTTATTTGTTTGCGATATACCCAACGCACAGACAGAGTACGCAACATTAATATTACTCGACAAATTTCAAGCTCTCTGTGGTGAACATACTTCAGAATTTTGTTAACGACCTGTAGACCTGCTTTATAAAGTGGCATGCCCCGTGGCTGAAGAATTCCGCATACTTACAGGGCATAACATACCTTTAGTGTCGCCCTGCTTTTCTGCGATAAGCGAGACTGAGGCTGTATTAGTCCTCAAGGTAGAGGTCCCTATCACTGAAGGGGGACAAATCGGAGCATTCGATTCATGATTACTCCATCATTACTCGTGACAGAAAGAATGTTCATATTCCATTAGCTTCACTCTTGGCGTGCAACATGAAAAAGTTGTTTTCAACTCGAGAACAGAAATAAGCAATAAATTTGCCTTTTTGTTCAAACTAGTTATCTCCTTTCTTATTGGAGGTACCTGAAAGCTAGGATCTTACTTTCTTCATCTTATCTAGTTTGACGGTAATGAACAAGCAGCGTGTTGCAAATGCGCGCGCCACCCTTGTGAATAATAAATTGGGGGTGAGCGGAGAGGGGGAGGGGCTGCCAGAGAAGCTTACTGAAAAGTTCGGCATGACATATATGTAGAGGATTGTTCATAGCGGTTTATTGTTCAGGAAAGACTTGCTCAATGCAGTATGTACCTGTGTCACACAGCATGCAGGGGAACTGCAGGATATTTAGGGGCACACACGATAATCTAATTCAGGCATGATGGGGCAATGTTGTATACATGGCGAACGATATTCTAGTTGACTTTATTCAGCTCATCTATTTAACCACTGGTCAGAACATTTGAAATGGGTTATCTCAGCGCCAGAGAAGATGAAAACTGTTATTTCACAGACCAGAGCTTTGTCAGTGCTGGGCTTGTCAATGCAGAAAAAAAGCATCATCAGTACATAGTACATACCCGCAATTTGACTACATTACCCAAAAGAGGAAAAGCACCAACATTACCCTGTAAATGACACTAAAACAAGCCGGACCCCGATAAAGGCCAGAAAAAAAGTGGGATCATGCGTTGGCCTCGCTTCACGAAAGCGCTTATTAGCACAAGGTTTGAAAGAATACCACCAACATTTAAGCGAGTCTAAGAGGCGCTCTAGTACAGTTCACTTAGGCAATTTCATCTGTGATGATGTTTCAGTACTACGCTGTTATATTTAGCAGTGGTGCACGAAATGTCCTCCTCTGAATGTCTCACCTAGCTCTCGATGGCCGCAACAAAGTTGTACTCCTTGTGTATAGTAAGCCCAACGTTTGTTCACCTCACAAGAACGTAAGCAGAAATGAATGAAGAACGCAGAAATTGTTCTCTTTACAAGATCGAGTTTAAACAGTGCACAGAAGCCATGAAAGCAGGTAGAAGTTTAGAGAAGTCCACATTCAATGTGCCCATGCACGTTACTTTCATTGGAATGGACTGTGAGACCTCCCGGCTGTTGAGGGCTATGCTGACCAAAATTCCGGACTATCTGTAATTTAACGAAAGTTTTTCAAAAATTTCCTAATCCACATTAACCAACGTTGTCTTATAGCCTTACGCTGAGTGCATTTAAATTTTTTAGTGTTTACACTTTCTTCTACAAAACTTTACACAGTGTAGCGGATATAGACCGGCAATCCGCAGCAAGTATTCTTGCCCAAGAAACCGTACAGCTGTTTTAATGGGCGATTTCAGTTTAATCATTAAATCTGAGTAAACCACGACGGCATAGCGAGTCCCTAGACTCCATCAAACTCTAGCTCCTTAACAAATTTGGCGAACTCTCCGGGTCGCCGATTGCAATAAGCAACGAGTAGCATTCAAACCTGGGGCGTTATTTTTTCATGACGAGCGTTACGATCCGCTTCTTCACAGTTGTCATATATTTCCTCCTTTAATGCACAAACCGAGCTTTACTGCATTCAGGATTCTTGAGTAGTAATGGGTTATGAGGGATACCATAACGGAATTCTCCAGGTTAATGTATGCCATGTGGGCACCTTTAACTCACCCTGAAATGTCACAGCACATTGGCACTTTTCTCTTTGATCACCACAGAAATAAGGCTCCCTTGGCCAAGATCGAACCCGTGACCTTGAGATCAGCAGCCAACGCGACGAGCGTACGCGCCACTGAATTAAAATTTTATTGTTCGTGCCATCTATTCCAGATCTGACTGATGACCTCAGCGAGGGCACAGAAAGGCAGCAGTCCATAAAAATAGCTGCTATTAACTGCTTTCTTCCAGTACTTCCACGTGGAAGGCATCCAAGCGATGCTGTAAAGCAAAGGTTTGATGTCGTAAGGACAGCTGATTAAGGTTTGAGGCATATATGACCCAGGCAATAAAAAATGGCGATCATGTAAATTACGCGGTGTCGTTTCGTACGATCAGCACTGCACGTGATTGCGAGGATAAAATAAGCTTTGCAAAAAAAAAAAAAAGCACTAAACCCTGATTTCGTCATAACGTAACTTAAAAATAAAAATCAAGACCAACTGTACGTCATCAAAAGGGAGTGGCAAAAACAGCATCAGCTGGCGTTGCTCACAGTTGTGTCGAAAACATACCCTGTTGAGCTTCGCGTAAATGTTCAGGTCATTAGCGCCACGCGTCCAAAGCCCATTGCTGTGTGCCTCATGCGCACTGAAAGACGCAGAAAGTGAGGGCGTGAACGAGCGCACAATGATGGGTGAGGTACGCTCGGTTGGTGGAGCAACAAGCTCAGCTACAAACAGGATAAAAATTCTTCCTTCAAACTGCTGAATAACCCTTGTCGACAGATTATACCTGAATTTTTCAAGATTCAGAGGGTGGTTGGTTTGTTGCTCGTGAGCGACTTACCATCGCTTGAAGATGGACGAAGAATTTTTGTTTTATCTATTTTCTTACATTTATAGGAATGAAAGTCACTTTCAGTTTCGCCTTGAGCTTAATTCACACATTTGTTCCAGCACACCTTCAATGTTCACAAATACGACGATAATAAAATGTTGTATTTAAGTCAAATATAAGAAGAAACACCACATTTGCTACATTGCAATGTTGCAATGTAAACGGCGCCAGAAACCAAGGGCGAACAATGCTGGAAAATGCGGGGCCTATGAAAAGTATTGAACACAATGATAGATATGAGTTTTTGCGCAAGTATTGAGCTCACAAAAAACCGCAGCTACACATCGTTTAAAAACCACCGCTTGCGAACACGACGACGAGTTGTGTTCTTCTGTTCTACTTTTTTTTTTTTTTCGTCTCTTCTTCGGTCTGTGTTCGCAAGCACTGGCTTTTAAACGATGTGTAGCTGCGGTTTTTTTTGTGAAGACGAGACGAAAAAAAAACTGTAGAATAGAACACAACTCGTTGTCGTGTTCGCAAGAGCTGATTTTTATGCGATCGATCACCACCCAGTCGCCCAATCCTCAGTTCTTCTACAGTTCAACCGCAGCTATGTCTGGCTCATTTATACGCTAAATAAGTAAGTACTTTCAGTAGAAACTGACGCAATATTTAAGCTTAATAGTGAAGATCTACCATCTGTGATGAGCAGAGATTCCCGATGAGCAACACCACTGACCTAGAACGCCACTTCACGCCGTCATCCCTAGGCTAAGGACGAACTATCCAATTAGTTTCACGAAAGCATCGAAAATGAATCCCTTTGCTTTCCCTACTTTTAAACCATATTTTTTACCAACTTTCTTCTAAGGCCTGTACCATGCAAACACTCACCTTAATTTCTCTATCTGTGTAATCTAGCACCAGCTCCATTTACTATCACCCTCTTTTACATATTCTCCTCGTGAACCCATATGAACTGGACTTGCCGGCGCCGAGTAACAGAGCGCGGCCCTACCTTGTTGTGAATTAGAGTATGAGCATTCTATGAAACAACCCTTGACTCCCAAATGTGCGATGTCCCTCAATGTGTGCCTTGCCGGCAGTCATTCTCATTTATGTCATTCTTTTGAGGCTCTTTGGCTGACCCCAACACTTGTGTCTGCATACGAGTAGACATCTTTCGGGTCACTTAGCTTGTCGATAGATGACTCTCCGAAGATGCCTAGATGGGACAACACGAACACAACGAAGATTCGTATATTTAAATGTATATTTGTCACTTCCTTTCTTTCTGCGCCACTTTCAGTTCAGAAGCTGTCTGGCCGAGAGCGAATTTTTTTTCCTGGCGAGGTTTCTATCGCCAACGCAATAAAAGTGTCATTATAAATGTCACTGATCGGGCTTAAAAGTGCAGGAAATGTTCTCAAATCAAATTAATAAAAGATCCACTGACATAGCCGGAGAAAGCCACAATATTTTGTAATCAGGAGCCATCAGAAGCTGGCAGTAAGTTGTTAGAAGGAAACTATAGGCTCCAGCAAATTTAGGCTTTCATGCGGGCAAGCCAACGTTGCGATTGCTCACTGGCGGAGCCTGGATTCTAACACGTAGCGTAGAGCAAGAGGTGGCTAGAATATGACCGCACGCCGCACTGTTAAAACACTGTTATTTTGTTTTCTCTGATGACACCAGCGTTAGTTTTTATACAGAGTAGAGCGTTGATATATCGCTGAAAAAAAAAGAAAAAAGAAACTGGTGGTCACAAAGTCATAAACGTCGATAAAATGGGTTCATTGATCTACTCATCAATGAATCGGTGCGCCCGATCTTTGCGAGGTGGTTGTTACCCTCCCGCTACCATCATCGACCTGGCGAAAAAAAAAGCAAGAACACCTTGTTACATAATGTATTGGCAATCGAGTTTTGTATCCTTACTTAATGATTATTTTTATCTGAACGACGTTCATTATTGTCACTGTTTGTTTTTTTTTTTTTTCTCGCTGCGTACCTCTTTTTTCCATTTCACATATACAATCAAGAAAAATTTAGGGCGAATTTCATGATAAACGATGTGCCTACAGGGACAACGGTGGAAAAAATAACGGAGCTAGCGGAAAACCGAATTTACGTCAACGTCATTGCTGTTGATCGTTATTCCGTATCGGGTATCTGAAACGCATAGTGCTCGATAAAGTCTCCCGGACGCGCGCTGCATGCTTTGGCACCTGACACGAATCAATAAATGGTCAGCAAAGTGCAGACTGGTTTTATTTTCCGCCCAAAAGAATGCGGTACAAAATAAATAAAGCTACGGCAGAGAACCGCAAAATAAAAGATAGGAAGAGCTACGTGAGAACTCGAGCATCTCCTTCAAAAATTAAATATGAGTTCCCGTAGACCACGTTCATAGCATTTTATGCACATGTGAGCGCATGGTTTTTTTTTTTTTTTACATGAAATCGTGGTCATTGCAGCAGTCAGTAATTCCCGCATTGTCAAACCATCCAATGACGTCATACACGATGTCGTTCTCGAAAGTCTCACTGTCGTATTCTGTGTTTCGTGTGGTATTTACAGACGCAAGGGGCATCTGTATGATGACGCAACATATTGTTACGATACGGCAAGCCGATGAAGACAGGAGACAGAACATGACCGATGACGATGGTAGATGACGTTTAATGAATGTTCGCGGCGGGCCTAGCGCGAGCGCTCCTGCCCGCGCCACTGCCCGCTTCTTCTTCCTTGTCCGTAACAATATCATTGACTGAAAGGTGCGTTTTAGTCACTCAGGTAGAGGTTTTGGGATATCACGTTTAACTTTGAGGCACCGGCGGCATATTGTGATTGTACTGCTATGCACATGCTGACGGGAACGGTCTAAGCTTCCAGTGAGTGGCAAAAATGTCCTTTTAGTGTTGTTCCTGCGCTAAGAAAAACTAGTTAAGACTGCCCTAGTAAACCAAACTGCAGCGGTGGCGTAGCGGTAGAACATCCGCCTCGCATGCAAGAGGACCGGGGCTCAAATCCCGGTGCCGCGCAATTCTCCACCGGATGAAAAAAAGAAAAAAAAAATCTGCGTCTTGATGGAATTGCATAAACAGGTTTAGAGTGCGACCTGATGCCGGTGAACACCTCCAGCAACGCACTCCCTCACCAGAACAGGAGTTGGCCACCCTGGTGCAGTAATTGGCCACAACCTCCTATGATAAGCTCCATAAAACCCCGGCCCTCAGTCACCAGCGGCTGCGGAACAACTGACCACGGCGGCGGTCAGACCTGTGACGCAGCAGGGGGTGCTAAGAAAGCCTGGCTCCGCTGGACAAGCCGCCATTGGAGACTGACCCTGGCAACGTTTAATGCTAGAACCCTAGCTAGTGAAGCTAGCTTAGCAGTGCTGTTAGAGGAACTAGAGGGCATGAAATGGGATGTCATAGGGCTTAGTGAGGTTAGGAGGCCGAATGAGGCATATACTGTACTGAAGGATGGGAATGTACTGTGTTATCGAGGCTTACCAGAGAGGCGACAACTAGGAGTAGGTTTCCTTGTCAATAAGTATATAGCGGGTAATATAGATGAATTCTATAGTAATAATGAGAGGGTTGCAGGCATCGTAATTAGGCTTAATAAGCGGTATAACCTGAAGGTTGTACAGGCCTATGCACCTACATGTAGTTATGATGACCAGGCAGTTGAAAGCTTCTATGAAGATGTAGAATCGGCAATGCGAAAAGTAAAGACGCAGTATACTGCACTAATGGGCGATTTCAATGCCAAGGTAGGGAAAAAACAGGCAGGAGACAAGGCAGTAGGTGACTATGGCATTGGTTCTAGGAATAGCAGGGGGGAGTTACTAGTTGAGTTTGCAGAGCGCAATAACTTACGAATCATGAATACCTTCTTCAGCAAACGGAAGAACCGGAAATGGACATGGAAAAGTCCTAACGGAGAGACTAAAAATGAAATCGACTTCATAATGTGTTCAACCCCCGCCATTATGCAAGATGTAGAGGTAATCGGGAAAGTGCGATGCAGTGACCACAGAATGGTGAGGTCCCGAATTAGCCTAAATCTAAAGAAGGAACGCAACAGATTAGTAAGAAAGAAACCCATCAACGAATTAGCGGTGAGGGGGAGGGCAGAAGAGTTCAGGATCTCGCTACAGAATAGGTTTTCAGCTCTAACTGAGGATGGCGACATTACCCTAGAGGCAAGGAACAATAATTTCAGAGATATCATTACTGAGTGCGCGGTAGAAGTAGGCGGTAGGATAGTTAGAGAGGATACCGGCAAGCTGTCTAAGGAGACGAAAGATTTAATTAAGAAACGCCAGAGTATGAAAGCTTCCAATCCAACAGACCAGATCGAATTGGCCGAGATATCAAAGCTAACCAATAAGCGCAAGGTGGCCGATATAAGAAAGTATAACATGGAGAAAATTGAGCATGCTGTAAAGAACGGGGGAAGCCCTAAAGCGGTAAAGAAGAAATTGGGCATAGGCAAAAACCAGATGTCATCATCATCATCATCATTTATTAACCCTTAAAGGTCCCGTTCGGGACATTACATAAGGGGGGGGGGGGGGGGTAGTAGAGGGTAGTTCAGCAGTCATACATGATCATAAATATAAAAGTAATATAGAAGTATAGAAAAAATATATATATATATATATATATATATATATATATATATATATATATATATAAAACAAATAACAAAATTACAAAGACACAAAATAGAAACAGCAGGTAAAAAAAAGTGAAAAAAGACAAGAGTAACAAATTCAGATAAGTCATGGCGGAGTGGCAAAAATATAAAACAATTTCAAATAACAGCTATGGAAGTAAAACCGGCTGGTCAGTCTGCAGGGCTTGGTAGCTGACATAGGGTACAGGAAGATTATTTATTTTCATTGAGATAGTCGATTAGGAGCTGTCTGAATCTAGAATGATTAGTTTCAATGATATGTATGCGATAAGGGACAAGGCGGGCAACGTCATCACTAATATGGAAAAGATAGTCAAAGTAGCCGAGGAGTTCTATACAGATCTCTACAGTAGCCAAAGTAGTGAGGACCGTAATGAGATTGGCGGTAGGGAAAAACAGTCAGACGTTCCACCAGTGACGAAGGACGAGGTCAAGAAAGCACTAGACACTATGAAAAGGGGGAAATCAGCTGGAGAGAATCAGATAACTACAGATTTGCTGAAGGACGGCGGGGATATCATGCTAGAAAAACTGGCCACCCTGTATACGCAGTGCCTGGTGTCATCGACGGTACCGGAACCATGGAAGAATGCAAACATTATCCTCATTCACAAGAAAGGGGACTCTAAGGTCCTTAGAAATTACAGACCAATCAGCTTACTGTCTGTTACGTATAAGGTATTTACTAAGGTAATCGCTAATAGAATCAGGACAACCTTAGACTGCAATCAAGCAAAGGATCAAGCAGGGTTTCGGAAACGGTACTCTACTATCGATCATATCCATACCATCAATCAGGTGATAGAAAAATGCTCGGAATATAACCAGCCCTTATACATAGCATTCATTGATTACGAAAAAGCATTTGACTCAGTTGAAACCTCGGCGGTGATGCAGGCATTGCGAAATCAGGGGGTAGACGAGCCGTACGTGAAAGTGCCGGAAGATATATATAGTGGCTGCACAGCAACCATAGTTCTGCATAAAGAAACAAAATTCCCATAAAGAAAGGTGTTAGGCAAGGAGACACAATCTCCCCAGTACTATTCACAGCTTGTTTAGAGGAAGTATTCAGAAACTTGGAATGGGAGCAGTTAGGGATAAGGGTAGATGGAGAATACCTCAGTAATCTGCGATTTGCTGATGACATTGCCTTGCTAAGCAACTCGGGGGATGAACTGCAAATAATGATTGATGGCCTAGACAGGAAAAGTAGAAAGGTAGGCTTGAAAATCAATATGCAGAAGACTAAGGTAATGTTCAACAGCCTCGGGAAGGAACAGCAGTTTACATTAGGTAGCGAAATACTGGAAGTAGTAGGCGAATATGTCTACTTAGGAAAGGTAGTAACCGCAGATCCGGACCACGCAAATGAAATAACAAGAAGAATACGATTGGGATGGAGCGCATTTGGCAAGCACTCGCAGATTATGACTAGCAGCTTACCGGTATCGCTCAAGAGGAAAGTATACAACAGTTGCATCTTGCCTGTACTCACCTATGGGGCTGAAACGTGGAGGTTAACCAAGAGAGTTCTACTTAATTTGAGGACAACCCAGAGGGCTATGGAACGAAAAATGGCAGGGGTAACATTAAGAGATAGAAAGCGTGCAGAGTGGGTCAGAGAAATAACTCAAGTTACCGACATTCTAGTAGAAATTAAGAAGAAGAAATGGACATGGGCAGGGCATGTAGTGCGAAGAGAGGATAACCGATGGTCGCTGAGAGTAACAAACTGGATTCCAAGGGAAGGAAAGCGTAGCAGGGGGCGGCAGAAAGTTAGGTGGGCGGATGAGATTAAGAAGTTCGCAGGGGTCAAATGGATGCAGCTAGCACAGAACCGGGTTAAGTGGAGAAATATGGGAGAGGCCTTCGCCCTGCAGTGGGTATAATCGGGCTGCTGCTGCTGCTGCTGCTGCTGCTGCTGCTGCTGCTGCTGCTGCTGCTGCTGCTGCTGCTGCTGCTGCTGCTGCTGCTGCTGCTGCTGCTGCTGCTGCTGCTGCTGCTGCTGCTGCTGATGATGATGATGATGATGATGATGATGATGATGATGATGATGATGATGGTGGTGGTGGTGGTGGTGGTGGTGGTGGTGGTGGTGGTGGTGGTGATGGTGGTGATGATGATGATGATGATGATGATGATGATGATGATGATGATGATGATGATGATGATGATGATGATGATGATGATGAGTAAACCAAACAGATGCAGTTTTAATAACTACGAGGCCACGGTGCAATATCGCAAGAAGTTTTTATGAGAACAAGGATAGAAATGTTCTAGTCCTAGGCTGCGAGCCAATTTTTTTTTTTTTTAAGTTTATCCAGCGTTCTCAACGAGTAAAAGCTGCCATAGAAAGCCAGCGGAGTGCACTTTTGAAAATAAATAACGAAAAACAACAAAACTTCAGAGGGATGATATGTGCATATATTTTTAGAGGGACGAAGAATTAATCCCCCACAAACTAAACCGATCGCGATGCGGATGAAGTGAACAGGCCGAAGCAGGACGCCGGCGGGGTAGCGCAATGATTACTGTGCTCGACTACTGTTCCCAAGGATGCAGAATCGAATCCCGTGTGCTGTGCGATGTCAGGGCACGTTAAAGAACCCCAGGCGGTCGAAATTTCCGGATCCCTCCACTACGACGTCTCTCATAGCCTGAGTTGCTTTGGGACGTTAAACCCCAGAAACCAAACCAACCAAACCGAGAAGCAGGTGTCAACTGATTTATTCTATTCAGCGCGTGTCTCGTGCGAGAGGCGTCAGCACTGTTAATGGCAATAGTAGCGATAGTCCCTCGTTACATGGACTGTGGGGTCCGAGTTGAGGGCTGGCGTTGAGTGGATTCGACCATACAGGGTTTACTTCAACCCGGCCCGATGAGTTGCGATTATGACAGCGCCTCGCTTAGAAACGCAGAACTAGAAGATGGCATCCGATTTCATGCTTTTAGTTTTTTTCACCGCATCTGTCGCGTTTTCCATACTGTCTGCCTGTCCTCCTGTTTCCCGAATCAACTCGATCGAGTTTACAAGCTTCCTCCAATGGGGTCGAGCGAGCCAACCCAGCGGCGGAGTTGAATGGATTCGACCCCGCGGCTCATCGACCCGACCCGATGGCGTTGAACCCAGCTACTGGTTTTCAACCAGATAACTCTACTCTACTCCCCCCGTCGGGTCCAGGTAAACGGCGCTAGAGAAGCAAGAGAAGGAAGCTGTAGTTTAAAAAAAAGAACATACGCTACAGTGTCAGGAGTAGTCAGAAATAATGAAGCGAGTAACACAACTCTGAATCAATTCAAGAGCTGAACTAACGTTACACTGGTATTGCTCAAATATTGCACTAGTGTATTCGAATTTAAGGGGCGCTATTGTTTTATAACGTAATAGTTAATAATTTAGGAAAAAATTATCGGGGACATCTAAGCTCTGCCTTTAAGCATATGACGCGATAGAGTTGGCAATCTAGCCCCCACATATAAGGCGCCGCTTAACGAAGGCGTACAAACGCGCCTGCGGGCCTAGGGGTGAATTCTCTGAATAAGAGTGGAAGCGCCCTGGAAAGCTGATTGTAATAATATAGCCTCATATGAAAGGAGTGGCCCGTGTTGGCAGCTCCTACCAAAAGTAACTTCTACCAACCCTACGTCCAATTAGTGCGCGGCCATGTTAGCTGACAGCTGCCACCTGCCAGTGCCATGCTCGTGGTTTCTCGCTCACAGCGCGGGCGCCGACCACGACGCCACTCTGGATTTTTGTGGTGAACGAGGCCTTTAAAGCTATCGCGTCGAACTTCGCCATCGTAATCATAATAACCATCAGAGTAAACAAGTTAGCGAACGGAATGGAGCAGTGTATAAATGAATACACTCAATATACCGATATGTAAACGAAACTGTTTATTACTAAGCAAAGTGGACTCTTGGGCAAGTTGGTTGAACATTATGTTAAAACAGCGCTGGAAACAAGGACAGATAGGAAGACATCAGCGCAATGTGTGTTTGTCTTCCTATCTGTCCTTCTTTCTAGCTCTGTTTTAACATAATGTCTATATACTACTTCCCTCTCGCTGTTCGAATGAGTGCTGGCAGGAAAGAACTTGTCAAAATGTTTGTCATCCTCACCATGGTCTTTATTTTAATCAGGTAAACAACGAGTAAGACATCATAAAGTGATCTCTTAGATAACATAACAAAAAGGCTAGACTTTTCAATATTTGGCAGAATAAGTAGAGCATTTTAATTCCCCTCGTCTACATTGCCCACAAATTGCACAAATAAATGACGCAAAATAGAACAGCAACCATTAAATAGGCCATGGCTACGTGAGAGGACACCAATACAAAATCTGGCAATGGGAGCACGTGGCCTTGTAGCAGGGTGTATCCTTCGCAAGGAAATTAAACGCGGCGCACAAAAATAAAGAGTTTCGCGAAATCTCGCCTGCTAAAGGGAGGGTACTTTTTGACGCTTTAAGGGTGCGAGAAACGGCGGGTTGCCCATTTATCCCGGTAACTTGTTTTTTTTTTTTTTTTTTTCCTATGCTGCATTAAGTCACTTGCAATCACGGTCAGCGTGGACTTTTCCGCTTTTGTCGTCCGAAGTGTTGAAGTGTTGAGAGTCGGCTTCATCGCAGCGCAGTATCGCGGCGCCTAGTTGCGCCAGTGGTAGGACAAAAAAAATCTAATGTATGCATGGTTGCCGCGTAAATGCCGTTCAACGTACCGAAAAAGGCATGTTGCTGAGACACCTGCATGCACTATGTAAACGCTATAAAGAAATAGTTAAACTTAATGCACAATAAAATGACGGCAAGTAGTAAAAAAGACAGCGGATGTCAGCGGTTAAAACAAAAGCAAACAGATTTCACATATGTAGCCACACTTTGATGAGCTGCCAGATAAAAACTAGGAAGCAACGGCCGCAGAGCTTCACGTCGGGGAAGTAAAGGCGCTTCTTCGGCCTTTGCTACCGGCGTTCTCTAGACGTGAGTGACAAGTTCACGTCTTTCGCGCTTGCCCTCAATAGTGAACGACGCACCGGGTCCGCTCCCGGCTGGTCCTATTTTAGCTAATCGGAGGCGCGTTGCCTGAAGCTACACAGAACACCAAACATCAATCAAAGCAATATCGTTGTTGCTGTGCGTGCGTGCGTTGTTGCACGCACGCGCTCGAATATTGATAGAGCCGCATTGACGGTCAAGCCACTCATTGTTCATTACGAAAGCACGTGTTTCTAATGTTTTGCGGGAAGGCGGAAACGCCAACCACGTCGATATTGACTACGCCAAATGTTGACTGCAGCTTCGACTGCGAATAAAATGCGCAATTCCATAATGAAGACATCGATTAGACGACGCAACGGACTCGCGACCGGCGCGTGGTGGCACTGCGGAGAACAAGTCCCACCCATCCTCGCTTCTACTCGCATGCCGCTGATGGGCGCATCAAAGCGGCCTTCGGCCGGTCGTCGCACGCACCTGCCACGTGGCTCAGCTTCTCTGATGAGATAGCGAGGTGACGCGCTAAGCTTCGAGACACGCGATGGGGTAATTGTGATGGCGCGGAAGACAAAAATAAAAGCTCGAAAAAAAAAAATGAGAGGCCGCTCAAGCTTCTGTGGTCTTTTCTACCTACACACAGTCATTACATCAGCACACGGCCTTGAAATGCCACTTTCTGGGAAAGACTAGGTTATATAAACAGGGTATCCAAGCAAACTTTAGCCAAAGGGTAAAAAATAAACCATTTGAGATAGGCCACAGAAACCACTTGTGAAAATGTGCCAGCCATTTGGCGCACCACAGGCAATTTTTTGTTATGCAATTAACTAATTAGTAATTAGGATAATTTTTTAAATTACTAATTATTGGCTTTCGCCAGTAGATGTGATATACTAAGTCGGAGAGCACCTTCTGAAACCTCCATCCCATTTATTTCCGATAAAGAAAGCCTCACGTGTATCTTTTTTCCATGGCTCTAAAGAAAGCCCGCGAAATAGAAAAAAAAAAAAAAAAAGATACATCACGTGACTAACACATCCGCGCGCCACGATTGCGGTGCTCTCATTCGTAGTTTTGGTGAACGAATTTAGCGGAGGTCCTGAGTCGACAGCCCAGTTCCAGCGGTAGGCTGATATGTTGGCGATGGTGGCAGCGAGGGCGGTGATCTCGCTGTAACTATCAACGTCGCGCGCGCCGACTTGCTGAAGCCATCGCGGACATACCGGCATGCCGCTGCCACGGGGTCGTGGAGCAAGGCCACAGCTGGTGTCGTTCACTGAAGTCCTGGTTAAGAGCAGCACAATCGTGGCGCGCAAATGAGCCAGTCACGTGATATTTTTTTTTTTTTATTTCGCGGGCTTTCTTAAAAAGCTTTGAAAAAAGATACACGTGAAGCATTCTTTATCGACTATAAATAGATTGGGGCTTTTTGGTGGTGCTCTCCAACATTGAAAATCACATTTATTGTATAAAGGCGTAAAGTTGAAAAGTATCTTAATTACTAATTAGATAACTGCAAAATAAAAAAACTGCCTGTGGAGCGCCAGATGGCTTGCACCTTTATAAAAGTGGTTTCTCTGGCTTACCTCACAGAGTTCATATTTCAACCCTTGGCTAAAGTCAACTTCGACACAATTACGCCGGTGCAAAGCGATGGCCACGCCGCCGGTGGTGGAGTTGAAAACAAATCAGGGAGTGGAGCCGGCCACGTCGTATGCTAGCCGTTTGTTTCTATGCGGTCCTCGTGTCATGAATTCGTTTTCCCGCTGTGTTTGCATCATTGCATAAACAGCATTCGCCGCCAATAGACTGTGACACCCACTACGGGGCATCTCCAACAATAGCTTTTTTCTTTGGTAAATGTTCGAGGGCTATACAAAATGCGATGGAAATTATATTTACTCACCCCAGCACGGCAAGCAATACGACCGAAAGCGTACTATTATAGTTCACTTCGCGTTAACAAGCCGCATGTCATTCCTGTTTTATATTTCGTTATGAAGGAGGAGGAGGATGAAAGCGCTTCAAATAATATCGGCGCATCATCACAAATTTTCTGACGATGGCAACCATCCGCGTTTATAGTGCAGTGAGATAAACGTTGGTTATTGCTTAATCCTGTAATAGTTCATTTACTTAGTGCAGTGCTGCGCAGTTTTTGGCGCTTAATTTTTGAAGTCATTAATAGGTTCTGAGTGGAAAGTAAAGGCAGATATGTTGGGTGTGAGGTACGAGATTTAATGAATTAAACACAATGCTGCAAGCGCATGGCATTTGGTGCTTGTTAAAATCCGCATCTCTAAATATTTTGTCATTTTCCTTAAGAGCATAAGCTTTACGAAGCGAAGATTACAAGCGCTCGCTTTATCGCGTTTCACCCATTTCCAACTGCATACGGTACGAAACGTGTCATCGCCATGATCCAATCCATCGTTACGGCTATGCCCGTGGGGGATGCCTTAAAAAACGGGGCGTTTATTTTGATATCGGCTATTAGGATCAGAACCCGATTGCGTTACCAGACCCTGTTTGCATCGCGAGTTCAGTACGTCTACCTTTATTCAGCTTGAACCAGCGAGCCTTTGCGACCTATAGTCTGTGTCCGGCTCGCAACATGAGTCCTGGGTTCGACTTACACCCCCACTCAAAGTTGACTCAGTTTTCATTTCCGCTCAATTAAATTCCTTTAGTTACGGAACTTTCTTGAAAAATTTAGCGTTCAATCGGAACATTTCAAACTGTTCCTGAATTTTCCATCTAGATTTTTTGTTCACGGCCTACGACAACGACGCCGAATTTTCTGCGACACGGGACCATCAGCGACCTCGCATTAAAGTCTTGTGAATTCGGCCGATGAAGCGATATGCCCACATAACAGCGGTGCTGGCATGACTCAACAGCGGGTGGCGATGCACGTATCATATATTTTTATTTATTACTATCATTTCAAAATACTGGAGGCCAAAATCTTGGTCCATGCAGGAGGGGTAATACAAGACATTTACAGATATGTGAAATTAGTAAAATGAAATGAAATAATAAAAAAAAGCAGTTCATGCAGTTTTAATCCGCTAGCAAAATCAAAAAGTACAGTACTGATTTACTCTAGAAAATGCTCCTCTAGAGCTTTGCTAAATTTGGAGCGAGGCGCGGCACCATATACACACATTAAAAGGGCTTGCAAAGCAAAGACAGGGTAAATGAAAAAGAAATAAAAACAGCGATTATTCTGTTCAAGTAATTGATTAGTTGTTGCAGCATACCGACAGTAAAGCAGGGCTCAAAAATGCTGCTAGTAAATTAGCGCTTGTTTGTTGGAGGCACCTGGCGCGTGTACGCATTAATCTCTGCTAGATGGCTGCAACATCATCATTTTTGCTTCTGCACAACAGCCAACCTTAGATTTATGCTTTAGGCCTCCGTACAAAAAATTGGAAACAGCTGAAAAAAAAAATAAAAAAAGTCGCCGCCGCGAGCATCTGCAATCCTCGCAGCGACGCATATGAGCAGCCGCAACTCGTATCCCGGAAAGACTTGAAAACGACCGCTAGGCGGCTTTCAATGGCGCCCCTATAAAAAGGCGTTAAGCAACAGGTGAAAAATATAGAAAGTAAACATTGTATAAGTTTTATGGAAAAGAAACCGAGTGTGGAATTATACCGAAAATGGAAAGGGCAGATCAGGGAGGAAGCTTTCTTTGATAACTCAAGAGGAAGTGCCCTACTTTTTGAAGCTAGATCGCAGCTACAAAAAGAAATTTAACAAGGAAGAGGATACATGTGCAGTATGTGGTAAATCCACAGAAACAATTAACCATCTTATACTCGAATGTGATGGTACCCATCCGGAAGTCGATGTAGGCGCAGACACTCTTTCTGAATCCCTAGGTCGGAAAATGAACCTGCGGTGAAAGCTAGCAAAAAACAATTGGAAGATTGGTGGCTTAAAAGCAGAAAAGTAGCATAATGTTAGTAATATAGAAACAAAACTTCCATAAATATAATGATGGTATAGTTAACTGATCTAAAACAATATTTAAGCTATAGAGAGAAAAAACGAGCACGATAGCAACTGCTACCATCCCGTTTCAAAGGAGACGCGCCTATATTTCATCCATCTATCCATGAATGAGATTGCCGCCTTCTCATCATCATGAATAAAACAATGTTACTGTGCAATCTGTGAAACTTCCTATCGCTTTCTTTGTCACCGTTGTGCAAATTATTGGCAAGAAACTAGAAGCCCCTCGAGAGACACCTGCGGATATAGTTATCGTTACTGTGATGTTAAACAACGTGTGTTTAGCACTATCTCCCAGAAACTATCCAAATTACTGGGTTTGTTAACGGTCCGAACTCGACTACAAGGATATACCCGATCAAGAATTCGTACCAACCGTATTAAAACAAACACAAGTTTCCAGCGCTCAATACATGTTTGAAGGTGCTCCAGAGTTTAAGAGGAGATTAAAACACTATGTGAAATACTGCATATCCAAAATAGCACTGAAAGTCTGTCAAACGTAATTAACTCATTTCCGCGTGCAAGAATCGTGCGTAAAGTTACGGATGACTTGTATGTTTAGTCTAGACTTCTTCATTTGTTCGACCATCAGGAAGTTTGTCCAACATTAACCGCGAACTAAAAAAAAAAAAAATAAAAAAGAACAGAAACTGTCATTGACCCTACAAATAATACGTAACTAGTAGTATTATTACTAAATGTAGTATTATTAATATTACTTCTTTTGTGATTTGTTCGCAACTTATAGGCCAAAGCTTGCACACGCCGTGATAAATTATTTAACACTGCCTGCGTAACGCTCAATAGCCTTGCCTTGTAATTAACTTAGCCGCTCTACGGCCCCCCTGTGTCTAGCGTGTCTCCTTTGCAAATGAGCGCGTTGTGTTCTGATGATGACGGTGTCATGTTTCTGGCAGCTCGTTTGCCTCTATACGTCGGCTAATTTATCTGAAAGCATGTCCATTCTGCATAAACGATTGAGAGGGCTTGGCCGCTACTGTTCCTCTAACAAGCGCTCAATGGTATCGTTCAGCAAATGTGGCGACATGACAGGTAACGGCAGGTGCATTTCTATTCATATACAGCATCGTTCGGTAATCACTTGGACAGGAGCAGCCATCGCTTCTCGACAAGCGCAAATAATTGTAAGAAAGCAGAAAAAAAAAAACGTGACCTATGAGAAGACAAGAAAGGTGTGGTCGTTTCATTTCCCAAGGGCTGCATTAACCGATAGTTAGAAAGAAATGCAAGAGCTCACTTTTCTCTCACAAGACCAGGCGTGTGGGCTTTCTCTCATAAGACCAGGCGCGTGGGCTATTTACAACCAATTAGGCAGTGCTTATGGTCGCTAATAGACGCCATTGAGGAACAAAATCCTTTTCTGTTATCCTGATGTCAATACAAAGCGCTGTAGTGACTGTGACAACATTGGATCTAAAGCACAAGTAAAAACTCTGTTGTGTCCCATCTCTGTTATTGAAATCTACTCGTAGATGTTTCCCACCATAATCTTTTTTTTATCTATTCTTGCATCTGCGTTTCGTTCAACTAGTCGAAACAGTAACAGAGGTTGTCTTTACCATAATGACCGATTAGACAAACAAAGAAAAAAGCACTTAATCGAGATTGTTTTGGCTAAATTGGGATGGCGCTATATATTTCTTGCTTAGTTTTCCCTGCAAGAGTTTTTTGTCTTTCGCTAAAGATTCTTCCGTGTACCTTTTTCCTTTTCGCGCACATTGAAAGAATGTTTTGCACGCCTGTAATCTTAGTGGAAAGTGTCTCTGCTTGCAATCTTTTTTTTTTTCATCCCATTTTTTTTTTTTTTAGATGGCGCTCTCTTTACGTAGTTACATAAGGTCTTTACAGAAAAACGTTGACACCTAAGCTAACACTGAAGTGAAGATGTTGAGGCTTAGGTAAATGGTCCTGCTCTAAACTTCTGCCGCATAAGCAGCTGATCTCTATCTCATTTGTCTTCTACTTGCACTTCTATCATTTTAAAGGTCAGGTGTAAATATCTATCAAGACTTATTTTGGCTCACATCACCAGCCAGACGCATCAGCTGGCTGCATAGTGAGTGAGTAATAACTTTATTTAGTGCCCGGTAGGTTTCGACGTGACCGGACCTAGGGTTCTCGCGTGGGAACGTCGAAATCTTCGCTGCATGCTTCGATGGCCTGCTAGACGACCCAGAGTTGGTCATTGAAGCTGGAGCTGCGCAGAGCGGCGGACCACCTCGAAGAGAGGGTTTCTGAATTAACACATGTCATTTGTCCCTTACAATCCCGGAGTATGTGTGTGGCTATGTTTGTCTGGCAGACCTCGCACGTGTTAGTGTTATATATATCGGGGTAAATCTTGTTGTACTGCAGCGGGTTCGGGTATGTATTTGTAATTATCTCCAGGCGATTGCCTAAGCTCTGCATAGTTTGCTGCTATGCGGAGGTAATGTCCGCAGGGCCATATAGAAGGGTTTAGTGAAGTCATATGTATATATATATATAGGCTGATACGTTACGCCCGGAAGCAGTGGGATTAAGATGAAAGAGTTGAAGAGCGGAGGCACGCGGGCTTGGTGTTTGACCATTCGCTGCCCTTTCCATCCCTGTCCTCTAAATAATTGTTACCTCGTAATATATATATAGCTCTCTTGAATGTGGGTCTTCACCAACTGGCTCAACCACCTTAGGCAATCCTCTTCCAGCGTAAACAGATTTATTCACAGCACGAGGCTATATTCCGGCTATGAGGTTGATGCCCGCTTCCAACTTCCGCCTCTTCAGCCCGACCAAGCTGCCGATGGCGTTTCCCTGTCCAAAGAGGATGTTCATGACACCGACTGTGAGCTGTCGGCACACACTGACCAAAGTCCCGATCACCTTGCGGCAGAAGATGTAGATGCTGTTCAAGACTCTTCGTGCTGCCCACCGGTCGCGGATTTTGCCCGACGCGATGCCGCTGATGAAGGCCTGCAGCTTCTGCTCACAGAGGTTGTTTCTGTGTTGAGAGGGCAAGATAGGGCGGAAATCAATACATTAAATGTAGTGGTTACTTCTATGTTCATTACCTATTTAGGTACCTTAGTTGAGCAATGAGTGCATTTCGTTGCAGGTTTTATATTCGACTACAGTAGAATAAATAAAATAATAAATAAAAATAATAAGAAATAAGTTATACTTTTTTTAATCTTTGTTATTATTGTGCAATTTGCTATGTTCCTGACTGTGTATTTGTTTAGTAATTAGTTCAGTGATTAATTATTAGCATATAACATATTAAAATGTTTATATTGAAATATTTAGCTCCATATCATTTGTACGTATTCTGTTTATATAATCAAACCTTTATTGCCTTGATCTGTTTTACAGATTAATTACGTCTGATTCACCGGTGTTGTTTCGAACAGCGAACTTGCAGACGCACACCAGGAAGACTTTTGTGTGGTAGGAAGGGTGACGATATAGAAAGCATTCCTTTTATAAGAGAGAACTATGTAGAATAGGCTGACTTCTCGTTTTGTACCATCATATATAATTATCGAAAACAACCACTCAACAAATAATGCCTTCACGTCGTGCCAGTTGAAATGAGGAACATGCAGAACGTTTACTGGACTGTAAGTTGCACAATACACAAAAGTACAGCTTATGCTGAAAGGATTTCTTTTTCTTAGGCTCTCAAGAAAGCTCACAAAGCCACCAAGAGGCCAAAGAGCGGGAACACTCCAGTCTGACATCTTCTTCAGCTTCGTAACTTTGGGCACACAACGTGCGGCATTAAACCGGACGGGAATCACTGAGTGGAGTTTTTTTATATACATATTACGATATCCACCGCACCACTAAACGTCATTGCAAGGATGGGGGTGGGGGGCAGGAATATCACCGATAGCAGGTAATTCAACAGAAACGCATCACCAAAACAACAGAGGTAAATAGTTACGGAGATAGTCTCAATTATTCCCTTGGCATAACAAATTAACATATTAAGCCAGCCTATTGCAGTTTTTTATGTGCCGTGCCAAATTAAAAAGGCATTTGCTCGTTGTACTTGATAACGTTCATAGCGATTCAGTGCTCTTTTAGAAAGTGGAAGCAAAGTTGCACCTTGAGATATGGGAGTTCAGCTTTCGAGGCGTTACCACTATGGCCTCCAATCGCAGAAAATTACATTTTTAAAAATCTCCACCCAACATAGACCTACGCCCTCCAGAAGCCTCTACAGCCTAGACGCCAAAGCAGCGGCAGAATGAAAATACGACTTCAAAATAAATTTTAAATATATTGCGGAAACGATCGTTCTAAAAGAGAAAATTCAAAATCATAGCGCAATACGAGTTCTTCTGAAGTATATCGCATCCAGATCACCTGTATGTTTCTGACATACACAATTTTTCATTTTAAGTCCAGCTTGACCTATTTTGTGTTCATTTATTTAATGCAAATACGCACAGACATCATTGCACATCATAAAGTATTGCATTTTCATATTTATGTCACGTTTATGAATATTTCTCATTTTTTCGCGGCCTCACAGGAACAGTAACAACCCGCAACATAGCCAAGATAATTTATGATAATACATCGTTGCTGCAATTACAGAAACAGTGATGGATGAACAAGACAGCATACACTTCAACTGCGCAGACATGGGCAACTCTCTTCTTCCTGATGTTCTGAGACGCTAAAAAGGTTGCGAAGGTCGAAATATTGTTTTAACCAGTCGCCCGATGCCATACGCCTAGAACCGTAGTCGTGCGCTGTGAGGAGATATTTGTGGGACTAAATATCATTATATTGAGCCGCTCGTAGGCCTATAAGTTTTAAAAAGTTCGTGCACATTTCCGTGGTCTTTAGCACTCACTGACTTCTCCCAAGCTGCTGTCCGCATTGGCTTAATAACATCAAGTGTTCGATACAACGACACAATAAGTAAAAAGTGCCTCTAAACATTTAGCAACATGTTAGTTTCAGGCAGTAATCATTAACATTTTTGCGATTTATGCACTACAAGCACGACACTCCAAAAAAGATACAATATCTCATTTGTTTGAGCACTTGACCGAAGTGTACGAAACAATGACTCCCATCATGTGACTCACTTTATGCGAAGCTGATTGATTCGAAAATCAAGCTCCCGGAGTCGCCTGTCGACCTTGATGCGCCCGATGTGTCCGATGTCGTTGGCATTTACCAACTCCTGACGGATGGCGTCACGGACGGCTGTCAAGTTGCGCTCCATATCTCGGCCTTCGTGCATCACTATTTCGATATTGCGGATGATTGGGGCCTCGTCGCGAAGAATCTATAAGGTTGATTGGATGATAATTTAATTTTTGTATTGTTCGCCAGCTGACTGAAACAGGCTGTTTAGAATGAATAAAAGCTCGCGCTTCTTTCGTGCACGGGAAAGAAGCACAATTGAGGCTTAACAAGATTTATTTTGAAACAGTGCACGCTGATCACCTCAAGCCCTGTTATGACCCGCCTGTGGTGTCGACACCATGAGTCGCCAGGATGCCTCCTTTTTCTCCCGGGTATAATTGTAGTGTCGTACCAACGCTCCGTGACTGTCGTAAAGAAGACGAGTGTATGTCGAAGGCACGTGCTAACAAAGAAGATGTCAGATAAAGAAGACGACGCAAGAGACCGGCTTGCTAGTCGAACGTTCAACCGAAACACCGACCTGAGATTGAACGCACCCTTACAATTTGTTTGTTTATTTTTTATTTGCTCATTGTTTGCTTGGTTTATTGATATATTTATTTATTCATAGATTGATCAAAATATCGATGTATCGTTCATCAAGCCATTATACTCTCACGATGTAGGTATGGAGACAAGACACCTGATTGTGTGTGAAAGATAGTTTCTCCTCATTCAACACTAAATCTTTTTCAACCTATTCCCCACGAATTCGACCGTTCTCTTAGTTTGGAGCTGCTATAGTTTAGGCCTTTCATTTCTTTCGTGCATGGGCCCAGAAATTAGGGAAAGTAATGATGTTACCTAAATTCTGTAGAACAAAAAGGATAAACGAGAATGCTCCAGTCCGAATTAAGCGATGCAAGTGAAAGTAACCGCGTGCTTAATTGTCGAACAAAGAAAAAGAACGAATAAAAAAATGTTACTTCATTTTTTTTTTGGCAGCTTCGTAAATTATAGCAATAAAACCCACAGCATCACAAGCATCCGCCAATGAAACTCAGGTCTCTCAATCAATCAATTTTGTCACTGATTGACATTTCAAACTCTGCAGATTTTGGTCATGAAGCAACGAGAGATGTTCAGCATGATCCCAATCTTCTTTTTTTTTATATTGCTGAGACTGATTTGGTGCAGTTCCAGAAAACATATGTCGGTCTAATTATGCTTTGAGCGCTTAAATGCTGTAAGTTGTTTGTCTTGCATGAAATCTGATTCCCGCTCAGCGTTCATTTTGTGACCGAACACGCGAAACTAGGTTAAATTTTAAAAACACTGGGATGTAGTTTGTTATATCATACGTTTTTAAATTAGGCAGGATTGGTGTGATTTGGCATTTCATTTCCAAAAAGAAAAAACCTGCTACCAATACGCATCACTCCCTGAAAGCAGGTCAAAGCATTCGACGTACATCGTGGATAAGCGGATGATGCCGTTAAAGGCCGTTAAGGGGCATGCTGCTCATTAAAACAGACGCGGTGCGCTCGTAGTTAAAATCAAACCTTTTAGAAAATCGTGTCAGACAAATATTTTCGAGTGAGAATGCGAACCCGCTCATCGTTTAAAAACTTTAGACATGGCCTAGCGCAAAGCCTGCATGAAACCTAATCATGTAATGACCCTGCGCAAGTGAAATGACCTGATGTGTCCTCGTCAAATGTCTTTTCATTGCAGAAAGCGATAAAGGTTGCTGTCCTGTTTGCAGTGTTAATTGGACATAGAACACAACAGGAAAAACTCTGATATACCTGTGCCCCTGCGCTGTCACGTACGAAGCTGTCGAAGCTTTGTTGCTGGACAGAGCCAAAGTTTACGCTGCCAACTGCCACAATAGAGTTGCTGCGCCGTAGCGGTATGTCCGCTGGATAGAAAAGACAAATTCATAACGCAGTTCTGTGACGCAAGTTCCTGTGAAGAAGACACACGCAAAGAATTCATTTCTCCCTGCGTTTCTAACAAAGGGAGATGGCGTTCTCAACTAGTTTTCAAAGTATCCTTAGCCGCATAAACTTTGGGAAAACGTATATTACGTATTCTTATGTATAGCTTGCAATAGAACCAGAAAAGAGCGCGGAGCTGATGGGCGAACCAGTTTAAAACCTAACAAATTATTTACTTGTAGTAAATCATTAGTACACAAGTAAAATGTATAAGCACAGTTTATTCAGACTAGGCTCCTACAAACCAGTAAGGATTTAATGCATTTTCAAATATTTGATGTAAATTAGAAATCAATTTCGGTTCATGAGATCGAAATAGCTCTTTCTTTTCAGTTTTTTATCTTCAGTTCTATATAGCCCTAAATATACCATATTAATGACATATCTGCAGACAGAAAGTGGCTTACGATTTTCAATTTATAAAGATATTTTATCTTGGCATGCTCATGAACGTGTGTCGAACCCCCATTACGGATAACCACATGCTTTATTATTTTTCGGAGTGAAACGTGATATGATAGCTTAATTTTAAAAATATGAATACTCAGTGAATTTTTCAACAAACAATCTAATTCATGATTGTTACATATTGTACCAAAATGCAGTGAATTCTCGCGTTGCGATTTAAATTATGGTGGAAAGTTATATCAGAAGGAATGCGAAGCCTTGAAATTACAAAGCTGCCCTTTCTGACTTGCTTAATAAATGTTATATATCGTCAGGTTCCTGTTCACGTAAAATAGATTACTTTCATAGAGCGATATAGTTTGCTTTTTTTTTTTTTTTTTTTTTGCTCAAATGGTGGTTTGCAATTGTCAGACGTGCTGGGCGTCTGTCGAGTTATTTCTCTTACCTGACAACTGGGCCTGAGAAAACGTCACTGCAGCGAAGAATGCCAGTGTGATGGGCCATCTTCTAAGTATGGCCGACGGCATAATCACAGCTTTTTCGTTGATGCTTTCAGAGCAGTACTGCTTCGTCGATCAAGACCTTGGCTTGCTTATCTGTCCTAAATATTTTCTCTAAAACGTTCCCTTCAATTCACCTCTACTTTCACTATTTCTCATACGCATTCGTAGCGCTCATATTCATGTTCAGATAATTTGTCTGAAGGAGTGGGAGAGAATGACGATGGATCTGAGGAGCTACAATCGAGGTCGTAACAGCGAAACCTGGAATGCTGGGGAACTTGAAACTACGCCTCAGCCAATCAGGTTGCAGAAGAGTTTCCCCATGGCGTCAGATGGCCACAGCACGTGTACGGATTTTGTTAAACACTACTCAGCATTGTCATTGTTCCCCTTGAGAACTGTCTAGGGCAGTCACGTCCGAGGAACACACAAACCAAATAAGAGCAGCGCCCTCAAATCATGAAACTATTTATCTTTTAGTAAAGAAGCAGCAGTGTCAGCATGCCAGCTATTGTGCTGAAAACAATTTATGAGGTGGACTCATACGTTGCTAAAAGCGTGGTATTTCTCACCTACCGATTGATTCAGCAGAAATTGTTAAAGGCTGGGGGCTCTGTCGTAGAAAAAAAGAAAGAAACGATCAGCAAATATAGATATATCACTGAACAAAGAACAAATTAACCATTGAAAGCCCAGCAGCTGCTGATTTTCCGGGTACTGGCGAAAGGCTCGTAAGAGTACAGCACAGGGGCTGGGGCGTGCTCAAATCAAGGATAACAAGTGCAGGTGTTGAGATAAAGAGGAAAGAAAGGATAAAAGTTGTTAGTACCTACATTGCTTCATAATGAAGCGGATGTGAGGACGGTAAACGTGGGAGTCGTTCTGACTCAAAATAGGTAACCTAACCAATTCCAGCGCATATTCAGAGTTCGTTAGATTCTAGCATGAGCCTATGAAAAGGTTTTCTTAGCATCTTACCTCTTTGTGTAAGGAGCTTTCCCGATTTCTTTCTTTCTCTCCTTACTTTATCTCGTTCGTTTGTATTTTTCATTTGTATTCACAACTTTACCAAGCTAGGGTGATATCGTCCAGCAACTATGGGCCGAGTTCAAGACAATCTGGCGGCCTTTCTTTGTTGCGACTCGAAACACGATTCATTCCTTGTTCTCGACCAGCCATTGACTACAGAACCACAATTGACTTTATTTACACACCCTGTGCTTTATTGAACACTTTATAAAATTTCGCAAAAATACAGCTTGAGATAAAAAAAAAATGGTATTTTGAGGAACGAACTCTCAGCCGCGGCGATTGTGATTTAATGTAAGAACTGTTATAATAGCCGGGCCAGTACCTTAGGCAAGATGGTTATTTATTTGTGACGTAACAGCGCAGACCAACGGGACATGAGAGATACAGACGCTCAGTGCTTGTCTCTTCTGAGCTGTTCATTCACATATGTTCTGGTTGCAAAGCTAACTAATTCATACCAGCAGGTATTTTGAAGCCATATAATAGGCAATACCATAAATTTTTTTGAAACGAAGAAAACTCACTCTCTAGAGCTCCGCAGTGCGAGCATAGCACCAATTCATTTTAGCAGCTAACAATCGAACGTAATGAATAAAAATAAGCGCGAAGAAATGGCGAACCTATAATGTGAGCAGATTTGAAGTCCAGTGAGAATAAGTAACGATTATACGAGCTTAAGACAAATAAGAGCTGCTTTAAGAAACGCAGCCTGAAACCAGTATCATCAAACAACAGAGCACAGTGCTCCCCTGCGGCTTTTGGACTAGCCATAGCAGCGTCTTGCTGGCTTTGCCTATCTTCCATTACTTCAATTCTGCTGCCAGTTTGTGCAAAGAATTTTGTGGAACTTTGTTCCAGCATAGACATCCTTTCATCCATGGGGTCGTTTTCAGTGCAGAGGTGGAGCTGTTTACTGTGCTTGGAGGCTCCTCTAGTGAGAGGCGGGAGGGAGAATTGAGTGGCTCCTGCTTTTGGATACCGATTTCCTTGATGCGGATGTCGAACGGTTCTGGACACATGCCAGCCAGAAGATGCTGATTCATTGTGTTTCTCGAAACTCGACTTGTGTTTTTGGTCCCCGCAGCATCCTCTCGTTTGCCCACGATACACTTGGGCGTGCAGTTCGGCTTTTACATTTTCGGGTGTTTCTGCCCGCATCGATAGCAGCGGTCCCTCTTCACCTGCGTGCATACATCCGCCCGGTGACCTGGCCGTCGGCAGTCAAAACATCCTCGATCTTTGATTTGAATGTGTGGCACCTGGCGACTCCACCAATGATGACGATTTTATCAGTTAACTTTTTGGCGTTGACGAAAAGGATAAGAATTGATTCGGCCTTTCCGAGCCGTCTGACTCCAGCAGTTTCGTAGCCCTCGCTCTTGTTGCGTAACAGGAGCTCCTGCGGTATCTCTTTGTTGCTGTAACACGAGTTGAGATGGAGCACCTTCTGCAGGTGGGCTCGTTCAGAGGGCAATATTTGCGTTCATCTCGAAGGGGCCTCGCCTTCAACTTCTTTATTTTTACAGTGACGTAGAGCTGTGCTCGTTGAAGTTGACTGAAGTCTAGGGTCGTGTGATTGCTTTTGTAAATAGCAGGCAACGTAAAATAAGGTGATATGTCTTTAGTTTCTTAAGCCGCTGACGTCCCCTCCTTTATGAATTAAGATATTGTTAGAGTTCTAATGTTCGGTAAGATCGCTGTCCTGATGCATTACATATAGATGGGCAGCTTTTATAGTACAGTGCCCCTGCTCTCCTTCAACAGATCGGTCGTAACCTGACCCTTACCAGCTTCGTCCTTAGTATTACTTATTTTTTCGCTCCCGTTTTAGTAATTGGCGGAATTCTCCATTGCTCTGCGCCACTGTGTATCGCACTATCGTCCTTATTTCTTAGGCTGCTGTACAGATTTGTGTTTCTAGAAATCCTTGGCTGCACTATTTTATTCATATGTCGATAACGACACTTCACTTCTTGTTTTTTACCACAAAGATATGATTTGTGCCTGTGCTTAGTGTCCTCCTGACAGGCTACTTTGGTTCTTTAGAGCATATCCAGTTCTCTTTTTAAAAAAAAATTACAGGACTGTGTATAAGTCTGCCTAAGAGCAGAAATGAGAAACGCTCGTTCGCAGGACTGCTTTTATCGACTACATCGTCTTTGTCATTGCTATTATTATCGTTATCACTAACTGTATCGTCAATGTCATCGCAATAACCATCATCATCCTTACTGTCGGCACTACGATCTTTATCATTACCAACTAAATGTATTGTCATCGCTGCTGCCATCATTATCACTGCCTGCATCGTCATTGTCGTTGCTGCTATCATCCTTACGCTAGAAAGGGAGTATTACAATCTGTTTCTCACGTACCCGTTATCGGGTAGTGTTTGCCTGTTCGGCTAGAGATAGAAGGGATAGTGGTTCGATTACCTGTGTAGACAGATTTTATTTTTGTTAGGTGCCATTTCGAAGGATGTTTTCTGGTGACAGCTTATGCTGTTCGCGCCAAGTATTACTCAAGAAAGGCTTCCGCCTTAATACTTTGTCAGTTACCTTACGCTTAACTTTGCTAGTTATACTCTGCCTGCTGGGCCAGAAATGTTTACGTTTTCACGTTTTTTATTCCGCACTTCGTAGCTACATCTCTAACTATGGAGCTCACTGCTTAAACACTGAGGTCGTCGTCTTCTCTTAACGCCGAGTTTCTGTTCGGCCCCTGGGCGTGCAGTGATGTCAGTGTATTGAGCTGGACATTATAGAATTTGTAGTGAAGGTTTGGTATGGAAAACAGTAACGTCGCCATGCTGTTCGTACGAAGCCACGCTAAGGAGTGGTTCTGAAGTATTTGGAGTAGCTGATGGCCAATTTATTCACTCTGTAGTTACAGCGATAAGACTTGTCAAATGCAACTTGATATACTCTGGAAATCAGCACGCGGTAAAAAGCACACCGTGAAGCCCTTTTTGGTTTTCGAGTGTCGATCACTTGAGGTTATAAGAAAGTTAAAATCACCTTATCGGCGGCAGCACATAGCACTAACTCTGTTAAGCTAATTACATTTCCACATTGCCAGGAAATCGCGATTGCGGTCGAAATAGCAGTGACTCTGATATCAAGACCATGCTTGTGTGTGCGGCAGCTTGGGGCTCGGCAATGAACGGATTCTGGTAGAGACGCTAGACAGGAATTGGAGGTTGACTGGCATTTATCGCTGACGCAGCCGTCGTCGCTTCAGCAGACGCGGTTTAAACAACGCATATATTTTCATTTGACACATATCTTTCTTGAGAACCCCTCTCAATTCAGCGTGCTCACACCAGCTGTTTCCAACGGCTATATAAAAAATCAGTAAGATGTACCAAAATCGCGAACTTTTAATGGCGATATTGAAATTCCGGCATGGCTCCGCTCGTTATAGCGGCAGTCCAATTCGGGAAGCATTTGTCCAGATTTCGTGGGCTTCGCTCAACGCTTTGAACCAGTACAATAATGCGTGACACTCTGATATAGGCAAGGTTTTCTGGAAAGATCTGTATTAGAATATGGCCTGTATCCCAAGCATAGCATTTCATGTGTGCGCCAACTGTCGACTTCGAGGTAGACTACAGCACAATTGTATTTGGTTTGGTTTAGTTTGGTTTGTTTGATTTACGTCCGAAAGTGACTCAGGCTATGAGAGACGCCGTAGTGGAGGGCTCCGGAAATTTCGACCACTTGAGGTTCTTTAACGTGCACTGACATCGCACAACACAGGGATGCCTATTTTCGCCTCCATCGAATAGTGGCCACCGGGGACCAATTGTGTTTCATTTTAGAACAAGTACATTCACTCCTTTATACTCTGTATACTAACTCTAGATAGTGGGGTGGCGATTACGACCGACGAATGAAGTATGGCATGAGCACTTACTTCATCGAAAAACGTTCCTACGACTAGTTGCCTTCTTGGAGTATATAGTTGTCTTCTTTATTTATTAGTGGTCTCTATACATCTTCAAGACAGTATCATTCGTTGCAATTATGATGTAAGTAGACTTCGGATGTCTGCCATGCGCCTGTTTTCTACTTTCAATACGTTTCGTTGAACAGCAACTAGCCGAAACTTCGCAAAAGTGTATGCTTTCTTCTTTCCTAAACGGGCTTCTTTATATCTTCGTTTTTTGTTTTTGATTTTTTTGTTGTTGTTTTTTACGTGCATTTTCACCCATGAGCCGCAGATACGGGTAAGAGAACAGAGCGGAAATATCTCGTTGTTATGAAAACGCAATAAGAAAGCGCACGTTTGTTGATAAATCGCAGGGGGTTATAAAACCTTCATGCTCGGATGTACACCAAAACTCCCCATCACCCCCCCTCCCCCCTTCCATATAAAGAAAAGACTAACAAATACTGGGCGGATACAATATTTTCAGCTGCCTGCAAGCATGCTGGCCTGAAGTCACGCATGAGCGAAGAACGGTGTATTTGTGCTCAAAAAAAAAAAAAAGAAAGAAAAAAAAAAAACATAAGACGTTTTGCGTAGATCATGAGGTAACGATGTGTGCAAAAGCCTATGCATAGAGCGAAACCGGCCGTTGGCTTAATGGGAGTGAACAGAGGTTTTAGTCAAGGGATTAATGTTCAAGTCTATCTGGTCAATGCAGAACCTGAATGGGAATAGCTTGGTTCACATGTATGCCTAGCCTGTATGAATGCAAACCGCTACTGAGCTTTGGGGGAAAAAAACTGCATGTGAACCTGCTCAAGCATTTTACTCCAAGGAGAAACTAAAAGATGGCATAATATTTTATATGCAATTTTTTAGTTTAGTTTGTATGCAATCGAAAGTAAGTATTTTCGATTCGTTGTCCTATACACGGGGGTAAAATATTTTTATCTCGGCATGACCTTGTAACGACGTGATGAGTGTTGTTGGTTCATTTATTTGTAACTACTCGTGGGTAGAGATGCATATATAACACTTTCCGTGAGATAAAGCAAGCCGAATACTAGTACGCGCTCCTCCTCACCTTTCATGCGTGGCTTTGGACCCAACCTCTGTTGTTTTCATGAGGAACGTACGAGAACCTTGGACATATGGTAAAGCCCCCCATTATACAATAAAGCTTGCCTTTTCTCCGGGTCATTCCTATCTCGATGACGTGAAAGCCAATTGTAGAAAACAACATTCTTTAGTTCAGCCTTAGAAAAGCCCTGTTGTGACGCATAAACACACCATATCTCTGGCACGTGGGGTTCTAGCACGAGCAGTAATATAGCTTGCGCGAGTTCATGGCATTTTCGCCAAACTGGGGCACGCCTTGTTTTTCTTTTCGCGGCAATCAGTACCGCGGCACACGATGTGGCTGTCGGCGCCACGAAGCATGGCATCCAGAGACGGCCATGGAGCCTCCGTGCGTTTAGCGGGAAGGGGGCGCTTACGGAAATGATCAAACTCCCGTGACGCGGCCTAGACGAACGCATCGTCGGCTTATCTGAGACGCGTGCTTCGAGTCCCAAACGCGAACAGAAGCGCATTTGTGAAGAAAACGAGGACTTCCGATAGAACCTTTCCGACAAGCATCTCAATTAGAATGCTGCTTTCTTCCCGTGACGTTCACGCTGCGCCCGGATGTTGCGTCAGGTAACGGGGCTCAGGACAGGCAAATGTAAGTCCAATAACCTCTCTAATTTCCCGTTCCTAGGCTGATATCCGCCCGCGTACGCACACGGGCATGCGCACTGTCAGGCTCCAATGACACCGATATAACCGACATTAGCAATTATCACCGGATGTTAGAAAAGTAGGTTTAATAGACTGCTTTTGATGCGAGATAAAAAAAAACAAAACGCCAAACGCCGCACAAACTGGCCCCAAGTAGGCTTTCTCGAAAAATTGGAGGCCTATGATTCACTCCCCAAATAACTGAGCACCGAGCGTCGGCTGCAGAGATCTTCCGAGATAACTACAGGAGTAAGAAAATATGTTCATTTAGAGTTCGACTCCTACAGTTATCTTTGTTTGACGGAAACGTCACTCATGTTTTTGTCGATCAGGTTTTCATGATAACCTTACATTTGCTATGTTACCCTCGGAACAGCCTGAGGCTATATAGTACTTTAATGCGGGCGTCACACGGTCGTGTCTTAAAAATTGAAACGCAGTTAGGAACCTACCTTCGCTGTACCGCTATTCGCCACATTAGCTCCGACATGCCGGCATTTATTTAAGATACCCATTTCTCGATTTCTTAATTTCCTCTGAAACAAACTAAACCTCTAAAGTTGCTCTTCCGTGAATGACAGCCTTCAAAGCACCTTCGTATATCTTAAACACCTTTCACGAACGGCCGATAGCGAATGCATTTTAAATTCATTAGTGTGATGAAAGCTGCTTCTGTTCGCTTTACATATACAACGAGCTCTTCTGAAACCTTTCAACAACACTATTAAACTTCGAAATGTCCTCCTCATTGTGAAAGGGGAGTTTCCAGCAATATTTTAAAAGCGAGAAATTTTCTTTAATTTCATAAATTTAATACAGCATGGCTTCAGTTGGGTTTTTATTTGTCGGTAGAGGATCAATGATGACTGTGATGCAAAAAGTAACACTCCTGCAGTGCTCCGTACGGATAGTTACATGGTAAGAGTGGCACAAAAGTATGTGTAAGTTCATTTTCTTAGGCACTGTACTGCAGTGTGACGGGAAAAAAATGTTGAGCAGAAAGAAAAATAGAAACAAAACAACGTTCGAAACTTCGGGAGGGACCACCATCCCACAGCCGAACGTTGTGAAGACTCAGACCACAGAATCAATATCCGAACCACCATCCTCGCAAGCGGAAGAAAACAACGTAAAATACTTTATTCGAATTATGACACATCCAAATGACGAAACTCAACAACGCGTGTGACAAACTCGGATTATGAGCAGATAGCACCAGCAGAGCAGAGCAAAGAGAGCATAAAAGCATGAGAGAGAGAGAGAGAGAGAGAGAGAGAGAGAGAGAGAGAGAGAGAGAGAGAGAGAGAGAGAGTATGAGAGAGAGCATGAGCAGAGAGCTGTGTATGAGCAGAGACATCATTCTTTACTCCCCACTTCCTAAATAAACAGAAATTATAGTGAACTGTCTGGCATCTTCGAAATAAAAGTTTTTATTTGAGATGCTCCACGGTCCAACAAGATAGACAATTCAGGCAAAATGTTTACTTTGCAAGAAAAAAAAATAATATCTTGCCAAAGGCCATTTTCTTAAAGCCGACTCAGTGACTCAGAAAAGTGAATTTCGTCAATTTCCCTCTTTCGCAAGACGTGCCCTTTGCGTTCCTCTCCCCCGTTTTCTTAACGCTACAGAATAAAGGACGCCTTGTCATCCTCAGAAGGAGGCATCGCCTGCTTCGAAACGTCGTGATTTCTGAAGAAGTTTCGGTCGTAGCTGTCTCCCAATATGCTATACCAGCTCATATGCGCATAAATTAAAAGTGCAGTTACCCTGAGCTGTATGTTTCAGCCGTTGAGAGCAGCGACTTCCCTAAAGCTGGGTCGTTGCTGTTTGTGGCAGTGCACATTTAGACTTCTTCGAGCTGGGAGAATGCGCATACGTCTCTTGCATTTACACATGGTTCCCAGGCAGACATACACAAGCGTTGTACATAGGAGCAAGGCTATTCTATACTCATGGTTATGTATTAGTGTTCTGTCAGCCAGAAACAAACATGTCGCTGGTTTCCACTTAATGTATAGCAGGCAAACAGGCGCGAGATGTGTAGGTATATTTTCCGCCATTTTGGGGCACGTTGAAGAGTAATGTGCCGCTTGCGGGGCGTGAGTTATGCAGCACAAAAGAAAACATTGCTCAATTCATCTGTCGTAAAGGGAATCATTTGAACGGTCGGGGCGAACAATAAACAGTCGAGGCCAACCCTCATGCTGCTGCATCTCTTTTAGAGCACCGCTAAACGAAGTACCACCGGTTGTACCCCCGTTGCAAGCTATGTCCTTCCCGCCTTAAACACACACGTCCGTCACCCGAAACAAAACTCCGATGCCTCGACCATCACATCATCTAAAATTCAGTTCCAGGCGGCCTTAATGTCAAGGAAAATTGCGATTAGTGCTTTATATCAACGTCTTGGCCGAGGCGTATGGAGCCGGGAACATTGAAAGACCCTGCTCTCAATTTACGCTATCTCATCGCGCACCACCGTCATGTCGGGCTGAGATCAAAGACAAGTGGATCGGAGACAAGTGCTTCGAGGTCCGCCCGGCGACCACAATGAACGCTCACACGTGGTGCAACATCGACGATCTCCGCGCTATCTGGATGGGGAAGTGGGCCAAGTATAAACATCGGTAGCGTTCGTAGCGGCATACATGGAAATGAATGGCCGATTTGCCGGTTTTCCTCGACCCTGAATTGGCCAAAGACCTCCACGGAATTAGAAGTGCGCAGTTCACCAGAACATCGCCTCCACCCTCGTTCTTCCTTGCAAGGCCGGCGTTCGCTGAGCGAATGTCACACTACCGGTTCCAATTATGCGTCAGCAGCTAAGGGAAGGCCACTTCGTCGCCTTTCATGGAACTAATTTTAGGGGTTCAAAAGCGAGGTTACTGGGCGAGGACGTGCTGAAGAGATACCGTCGACCGAAACACGAAAAGGCGATGAGTTAACAAGACCTGTGTACGGCCGACATTTGTATGAGCATTCTGTAAACACTAGGATCGCGAGTTAGTACTTTAGCTTGGCTCTGGTGCTGTTGTGATTCTTAGTGGCTCACTACAGGCTCTCAGCAGGTTGCTGAAAGCGTTTCGCAGAAAAATTTGACATAGCGTCATAGAGGGCGTGCATGGTGTACTTACTGACATAGTTGACAGTTGACAGCCGTGTGGCGCGGACGCGTGTTCCATCGCTCCTCCGATTGCACGTGGCTACCGGAAACGGACGGACTGGCGACAGCGGGAGCTTCCGAAGCGTCAAATAGATGAGTTCTTTCTTTTATTACCTTATTTCTTTTTCAGCTAGTTAGGTTAGGTGCAGACTAAAGAATAGATTTTAGCTCTTGGTCCTAGCGGCCTGGTTTTTCGTGCCGGCAGCTAGGTTTTCTTGGCGTTCATTGTTTAGCTATCTTGTTTAGATAAATATTTTTCTATGAAGGCTATTGGCATTCGCAGATTTGTTTTTTAACGCGCGTTTGCTAGTCGTTTCTTGTGTCTTCTTTTGGCAATTTGTATATTCTAAGAATTCGTAACAGTTATAGTTCAGTCGATGAGCGCTTAAGATGTGAAATCAAAAGAAGGTAAAGTGTACTCAGTGTGAGGCGCAGGTTAATCTCAAAGAAACGCGTTTTGATTCTGTAGGTGAAGCGGAAGGCAGCGACTTTTTGTGTCGATGTTGCGTACTGAATGCACGTCTAGATAGATTTGATCAAGAAAGGGGCAGTTTAGTGTCTCGTGTGGAGGATTTAGAAAATGAAGTACGTTTGCTAAGGACGGAAAATCAGAAACTGCTTGGACAGCTTACTCAGATTGAAAAGAAAGGGGCCGACTTTGTCCTTGGAACCAACAAGGACGAACATTCCAATGCGGGCCACGTGGCTGGGGCCAGCACTGGCATGGAAGGCATAAGAAAAGTTGGTCAGGCGGATCCGAACCGTCAGAGTTATTTAGAAGCAGCTAAGACGCCGGAAAAAAAGGAAGAAGTAAGGAAGAATGAAAATCCCAGAGATAAGGACACAGATAACCGAAAGCAGGAGCCAACAGTTGGGAGAGGGAGAGAGAAGGCCCAGGTGCTTATCGCCGGAGATTCTAACATGAACAGGTACAAGCGAGATATCTTGGAACGTGTAAGGGGTGATAAGAGAGTGTTGGTTGGAGCCTTCCCAGGGAGAACAATGAGGGCTGTACTAAAAGAGAGTAAAAATAGGCTGTTGAAGGATTCCGCAGAGCGCAGTATGGTAATAGTAGCCGCGGGTCTAAACGATGTCCTAAATGGTGACGCTGCAGGAGTGGTGGAAAGTTTAGCTAAGGGAGTTGACGAGATCAGGGAGATAGCACAGCAGACGCAGATAGTTGTATGCACAGTACCAGAGGTGCTAGGATTGAACGGAAAGATGGAAAAGGACGTGGTGACAGTTAATCAGGACATAAGAAAGTTAAGCCTGGAGAAGCGTTTCGAAGTGGTTGAGGTAAACAGGGAGGTACATAAAGCGGGTTTTGGTAGGGCTTTTCAGCGAGATGGCATTCATTTTAACAGAAGGGTCGGAGCAGAGATCGGCTGGCGCTTGGCAGGCAGGGCTGTAGCTTTTTTAGGGGGTCCGCGAGGACTCCGTGCACAGAAGTAGTTAGAAGTGAAGCAGAAGAAAGTGTAATAATGGAGGCTGAGCCCCCAAAAATGACAAAGAGTAGGTCGAGAAAGAAAAGTACAAAAAGAAATTTAACACTAGGATCAGCTACATAAACATGCAAGGAGGTAGAAAAAGAGCGAAATGGCTAGAGATAGAACAGCAGTTGAAGGATGACAAAATAGGTGTGTACGCTCTTTGCGAGACTCATCTCAGGGATCTAGAAGATCCGCCGTTTATAGAAGGCTACGTCTGGGAAGGGTGCAACAGAACGAGAACGGAAAGAAAGGGTGGAGGGGTAGGTATGTTGATACACCAGGGAACAAAGTGGCAAAGAATTAAATCGTCTTGTAAAGAACATATCTGGGTTTCAGGAGCCATTGCCGGCATAAGGACATGGCTAGGGGTAGTTTATTTAGGAACAGGACATCAATGCAGGCAAGAAAACAGGGATCTTGTTGAATGTCTCAGTGACGATATAAGCCAGTTTGGAGACGATGCCAATATTATTCTGCTGGGGGACATGAACGGCCACATCGACGATCTGGATGGATACACGGATTGTAACGGGAAGCTAATGCTAAATTTCTGCGAGCGACGCGATCTAGTTATAGTAAATAGAGAAACAAAATGTGAAGGCCTAATCACGTGGGAATTCCGCAACAGGCAGACGACCATTGACTATTGTCTAATGTCGCAGGAAATTTATAGCAAGGTCACAAAAATGGAAATAGACGAAGAAGGGGAGTGTAGTCTGGGAAGGGATCATAAACGTATTAGTCTGCAGATGGGGCCCTTGATGAAAAGAGAAATGGAACTTAGACAAAACGTAAACGCAAAATTAAACGACGATCAAATAGCGCAGATAGCAGCAGACATAGAGGAAGCAATAGAGAAAAGCCCCATGGAAGACTGGGATTATGAACTGGTAGAACTACTCATAAGGAGTAAAATTCAGGAGGTTAAAGTAGCAAACCGCTGGAATGGAAAGAGGAAGCCACGGAGCTGGTGGAATAAGGAAATCAGGGAAGCTATTGAACAACGACGGGCTGCTTCAAGGGAACACCGAATGGCAAAGAAAGCACAGGCTTCTCAGGAGGAAATCGACCAAAAATGGGAATCATATCGACAAAAGAAACTTCAAGTGCAGGCCCTCGTCCAAAGTAAAATAAGACAGTCCACCGATCGCTGGATGGCTGATATACACGATGCCTCTAGAGGCGGAGCAAGAAAATTCTGGAACCATATAAGCTGGCTAGGGAAGAAGAATCAAAGAAAGCAAGATCGGATTCAAGATAACGAGGGAAATTGTTTAAAGGGAGACAACGCAGTGAACTACATTACATCAGTTATAGCCGAGTCATTTAAGAACGACGACAGGGTAATCTCCGCAAATCAGGAAGCAACACAAGGTAGCAGAATACAAAACACCTTAGAACTGAACAATCTAAACTGGAAAAAGGCAGAAAAAAATATTCCTAAAAACACATCTACAGGAATAGATGGAATTCCGATCAAGCTGATTAATGAACTCGGTCCAAAAAGTAAGGAAACGTTGTTAAAAGCTTTGGAAACAGTCATAGCGAATAAGCAAATTCCGGACAGCTGGCGGCAGAGTAAAATAAATTTGGTTTATAAAGGGAAAGGAGAAAGGATGCACATAAAATCCTACAGGCCGATTACCATAACATCTGTAATGTACAGGTTAGCCATGCAGGCGGTGAAATTAAAGGTGCAAGCATGGGTTGAAAGTAACAAGATACTCAGAGAACTTCAGAACGGCTTTAGAAATGGTAGGCGCTTAGATGATTGCCTGTTCGTGCTTACCCAATGCATCGAAATATCTAGAGTGGAAAATAGACCTTTGTATTTGGCCTTCCTGGACATAAACGGGGCGTACGACAACGTAAGCAGGGAACTCCTGTGGAACATATTAAAAGAAGGTAGCGGTTATGAGATAATAACATTCCTACAGGAAATATACCGGGATAACAAAGTAGAAATTACGTGGGAAGGGATAAGAAGTACGGAGGATGTCAAAGTATGCAAAGGATTAAGACAAGGCTGTCCTCTATCACCGGTGCTGTTCATGCTTTATATGATAAACCTGGAACGGAGGATACAAGACAGTAACCTAGGTTTTAACCTGTCATACAGATTAGGTGGAAAGGCGGTAGAGCAGCGCCTCCCCGGTTTGATGTATGCAGACGATATTGTGTTGCTAGCTGAGAGTCTGGAAGAAGTGCAAACTCCAGTTAAGTTTTGCGGAGACGAAGGGGACGCTTTAGGCTTCAGTTTCAGCGCAGTTAAGTCGGGTCTGATGATTTTCAACGGCTCAACTGATCAGGGTCTTAAAATTCAAGGCCTTGAAATACCTAGAGTAGCAGAATATAAATATTTCGGGGTATGGGTAAACGAAGGATTGGCATACATTGGAAAGCATGAGCAATCACTTAAGGCCAAAGGGCGAAGGAATGCCGGGATAATGAAGCATAAGGCATTGTGGGGATACAATAGGTATGAGGTATTGAGGGGTATTTGGAAAGGAATTATGGTGCCCGGACTTACTTTCGGAAATGCGGTTTTGTGCCTAAAATCAGAGGTACAGTCGACATTAGAAACAAATCAGAGATCCGTTGGACGATTAGCACTAGGTGCCCACGGCAAAACTACAAATGAGGCGGTACAGGGAGATATGGGCTGGGCATCTTTCGAAGTACGGGAAGCTCAGAGTAAGATATTATATGAGGAACGCCTGAGGAAATTGGACAGTAACAGATGGGCAGCTAAGGTATTTAAATACCTGTACCTAAAAAGCGTTGACTCAGCGTTGACTCACAATGGAGGAAAAAAACTAGGAAACTAACTAGTAAGTATGCTAGTAACAAGGACGGAGAAATAAAGAGCATTAAGCAACAGGTGAAAAACACAGAAGAAAAATTGGATAAATTCGATGGAAAAAAAACAGTGTGGAATTATACCGAAAGTGGAAAATGCAGATCAGGAAGGAAGATTTCTTTGATAACTCAAGAGGCAGTGCCCTACTTTTTGAAGCTAGATCAGGGTGCCTTAGAACACGCAGCTACAAAAAGAAGTTTAACAATGGAGATGACGCATGTGCTGTATGTGGAAACTCCAGTGAAACAATTGACCATATTATACTCGAATGCAATGGTATCCATCCGGAAGTTGATGCAGGCGCAATCACTGTTCCTGAAGCTCTGGGGTTTAGAGATAACAGTGCCCGGGTGAATAAACCGGCGGTGGAAACTAGCAAAAAACGGCTGGAAGATTGGTGGCTTAAAAGCAGAGAAGTGACATAATGTTAGTAATGTAGGAGCAAAATTTAATATATAGAATGATGGTTTAGTTAACCATTCTAAATCAATAATTAAGATATATGGAGAAAAATGAGCATGATAGCTACTGCTACCACCCCGTTTCAAAGGGGACGCTCCTATATTCCATCCATCCATCCTGATCCAGAAGCCACGAACTGTCAGTTTGTGGAGGATCTACTCAATATACACCATTTTACGAGGAGCACAGTGGAGAGGGAGAATGCCGTCAAACATAATGCCTTGCCAGCGACCAACGCGACTCTTCACTACAGCCTTCCCCGTGTGCGCTTTTAATCGGCGCGTGGAACAACATCACGCTGCTTAGCCACGTGTTTGCGTTAATATAACAAAGGCTACAGGGTAGTTTGCAACACCAAGGTCCTCTAGCCAACATTTCTTTATAACGGCCCGCGGGCCAGCCAAAACTGGGAAAAAATGACATCTTTGTGCACACAGCATGTTATGCGCGGCTCTGATTACAGCTGCAGTGCAGTGCGCTTCTCAGCAATCTACTTTTCCGAAGCATATTCCGCTCGGCATCCACCGGGAATCTACATGGCGGCATGTTCCCAGTCTTGACTGGAAAACAGCGCAAGAGACAAACACCAAAACAGAGATCCACAGGACGAGCGCTGTCCTGTGGTTCTCTGCTTTGGTGTTTGTCTCTTGCGCTGTTTTCCATTCAATATGCTCCACCAACTCGCCCGTTTAGGTATAGTGATGTACCCAATCCTCGTTGTAAGTTCTCAAAACTTACTATCTTGCCCCAGATCTTATTTCAGCATCATTAAAAACATATCTGCATGCATTTGATTAATTGATTTCTAGAAAGGGAAATGCGCTGTAACTGTCTCGTTTTCTGTGGACTGATTTATCTTTTTTTTTATTTATAGGAAGGGAAAGGCGCGGTAACTGTCTCACTTGTTTTTCACTCAACCGCGCCGTAAGGAAAGAGAGGAAGGTGGGAGTGAAGGTGGAAAGAGGAGCCGTAGTGGAGAGCTACGGAGTAACTTCGACCACCTGGGGATCTTTAACGTGCGCTGACATCGCACAGCACACGGACGCCTCTTCGTTTCGCCTCCACCGAAACGCAGCCGCCGAGGTCGGGTTCGAACCCGGGTACTCCGGCACACTAGTCGAGCGTCTTACCACTGCACCACCCCGGCGGGGTCTTCTAAGATTCGCTGACATCAGATCAAAGGTCGTTTTGGCCCCCTCCGTACCGCGCTGTTTTCCAGCTGTCTCCTATCTAATATCCTTACACGGTTGAAATTAATCCCTAGCCCTCCACTATGGCACCTCTTTCTCTCTACTTTCACTCCCTCCTTCCTGTCTTTCCTTACGCGATGGTAAGGTGTCCACCCAGAATTGTAACAGAGGCTGCGCCTTTCTTTTCCTCTACGTAATTTTACAACGTTATCAATAAACATAAAAAGAGCGACAGATTCACACACAAGGTTATCTATGTTCTAAATCGTTACAGCGTGAAATAAATCATTACAATAAACATGGAAACTAGTATTGTAGGTTATATCAACAGAGCTATCACTCGACATTCGGCTCAGAGACGTTGAACCCCTCTAGCATGTAGTTTTCCCATCTACACTACTCACTGCGAGTTACGCTAGTTAGGGGGGGGGGGGGGGGGGGGGGGGGTTGCGGTTGTTGCCAGTTATAGTTCAGATTAGCCTTGGAGATTCTGCCGGCAATTTATCCACCGCAAAAACTCCTAAATGTTAAATAAGGTCCATAAATAGGACACGCACATGAGATCTGGTCGATTTACACTGCTATGCACACATAATAGTACGAAACACAATCCAGCTGGCACTATCTAAAGTCCAGATTCTTGTCCTGGAGGGATTTTAAAAGAAGGGCAGTGGAGGTCATTAATTCAAGGAACCGAAAGCAATTTCCGTTTAAAGTCATAAATGTAAAAAAATACACGCCCATTGAGAACACGGAAAGAAATACCAGATATTTGTCTATACTTAATCATGTGCTATGCAGCCATTGGGGGCATAATTGTGGCAGTGTAGACTTTTGGATACTTCGGTGAAAGTTCTCTCAATGGAAATAGAGACATTGCGTGGACTTAACAAGTGTCCATAGACTTAATAAAGAGAGCTCATAGGCATCGTCGCCTGAAAAGAAAAAGAACACGCAGTATAAATATATGCAGATTTTTACAGTATGCTGTGAATGGTAGCGAATGTACAAAATTTTCGCGCAACTGCAAAGCGTACAAAGATGCAGCGACCGCGAGGACAGACAAAAGAATACGCGGCATACACTGCACGAAGACTTCCGTGCTTTTGACATACATATAATAGCAAACTTGGTTCGACTCAAAGGACACTGAACGCCTAGTGAATCGCTCTACTTAGAAGGTGGGTAACCATGTCAGAAATCCGCATAATATAACGACATAAGCAATCCCCATGCCCAACCGGATTCCAACTCGCAACAGAAACGCTGCATTGGTACCCCGTTATAATCGTATTAGCTTGAAACTCGGCTATATGCAAATTGATGCATTCTTGCGACAAATCAGGATTATCTGAGACTTCAGTCAACTAAAATGACAGGTGTGTGTTCGCAGAGGTTGCCCCACACTAGATAAATTCAAAGTATCAACGAGATGATAGATAAATGAACGATACATAACAAGCCCCTGCAGGTAGCTTTTACGGATTACGATAATTACGAAGCAGCATTTGATTCATTCGAACCATATACAATTATGAGGCGTTGTGGACTCTGTGTGCAAACTGACTATGCGTTATATTC
>NC_139349.1:70820667-70858167 GCF_055883805.1 Amblyomma maculatum | reverse complement strand
TTGACCTAAGCAACACAGTTTCGCCTTTATCTTACATGCAGCCTGTGAGAAAAATTACTCATGTACTGCGAGGTAATTTATGCTGACGGTTTCTTCCGTTGATCCCTGGCCACATGTTGCAGGTTCGTTGCTATAGGTTGCAATACTAATGGCCTAACACATACCCGTATTTCAAACCTGCACAGAAAATATCTTGGTTTTTTCGCTTGTTAGGAATATCATTTTACCATTTTATTCGTCCTCTCGAACTGAAAAAAAAAACATAAAAAAAGGAGAGGGAACTCGGCCAAGCAAAAGCTTTGCCAGGCTTAAAACCAATTAAATATAAATAAAAGAAAGCAAAAGCTCCAGATTAAAAAAGAAGAACGCTTTTTTTAAAGCGCGAAATAAGGTATAAGAAAAAGAAAAATGAGGTCCGTGTCGCAAGGTGTTCCACGCTGGCTTAAAGAAGAATAAAAAGAGGAAAAGAAACGAGAAGGTAGCATCCAGACCTGCAAATGAAACAAAAACAGGAACTAGAACCTGAACAGCAGCAAAACAATAGACATACAAAAACGACAAAGAACGTACGTAGAGAGAGGCAGACATACAAAGCCCAAAACCTAAGAAAAAATGGAGGCTGAGGGAGAAAAGTCATCAGGACAGTCCCCAACAAAAGAAGTAAAAAATCGGGTGGGCAATATTAAATTGCAGTCTCCTACGGCATTGTAATCGTTGGCCCACAAATACACAAAAAAGGAAAAAAGTAATCAAGGAGCAGAAGAGTCGAACAAAAAAAAAAAAAATGAGAAAGTGCTGACCCCAAAGACAAGAGGCAGAGGATGAGAGAGAATTGTAAAACCTAGACCAAACAAAAGAAAAAACAAAAAGCCTGGTAAATCTAGTCTGATGCGAAAGAACATCCGTCACTAAACCAGATGCTGACACGTCGATCACTAAACCAGGAATACCGCGAACGGATGACACTGTCAGAGATTACACACTGTAAGCGCCCCACGGGCTCTAGGCCTGCGACCCAAGTTGTCATCGGTTTCAGGCGGTGCTATAGGGCTCTTGCTAAAGTCAGATGTATGAAATATCGAACAAAGCGATCTCCTTTGTTTCTGACGAAATGTTGTTATAGTCGCAGGAACATGCAGATTGTTTCAAGAACGTCGACTGCCTTTTTACAAAATTGTGGGGTATGTTGGGTGGAGTATGGCGCCGCTATACAGTTATTCAATGGAATATGCCCCCACTGCTCGAAGTCTAAGTTTACGTACATATAAAGGCTATCTTCTGGTCCTTACTACATTTCTTCAACTTCATTTGCTGCTTCATTATACTTATGTAGATAAAGCTGTGCTCGTGCCCGTAGTAACAGCTGTAGACACGAGTTTTGTAAATTCCGACGACAATTTCCCTGCTTGCTTACAGGAGCTCTCATATAGGGTCATGCATTTTAATCAATCCTGGCTACCTTCCATCTTCTTCGTTTTGACCTTTTTAAACATGGCACTTACTCACATAGGGAGATTTACCAAGGTGTAAGGGTTTATACAAATAAACCTTCACCTACCATTTTTTCCTTTACTTCACCTTGCTTACTTACGTGTGGTTGAATTCCATTTCATTTTATTGTCTTCTCCAGGTATGCTGAGCGAAAACAGCGGTCGTGAAGACTTGGCGTGCCTTCGAGGAACTGGTCTTCTTGTGGGAGCACAAATATCGGAAAGCTTTTATATTTGGTGTATTTCATCAATATATATTAATTTATTTCTTGTTTTTCTTCCCCTTCGAAGCTTACCTGAATCGAGCGGATTACCGGTCACTCCTACCTAAGCGTTCACGCAGCGTTCGCTTTGCGTGGCCTTGTACGTAGTGCACGCTTGTCGAGACATGGGGTGCTCTGTTATTACGCAGATGAGTCGTCCTTCTGCGTACTGACTGAATGGCTTAGGAAATGAACTGACAAGGGGAAAGCAGGCACGCAAGAGCCAAAACACAGACATGTAATACTTTCCTGTAACAAAAGTGCCGGGAGCTGTTGTTGCTAAACCGATTCGCTTTATTTCTCCCGATCAGCAATAAAAATAAAGGGCGCGTGATGTTGCCGAGAACAAGTCAAATCATTATCGTGAGCGCCGAATCCTCTGCCTATAAAACCTAATGCCCGATTCCACTTGGAAAACGAAAAAGGCGGGATTTTCCGGTTAAAACATACTACGCTGCTGACGCCACAAACCTGTTTTGCGGCTATCGTGCGAAAATTGGGGCATATGGGACCAGGATTACTTGAGGGACTCGCATCAAACAGTACGGATGCGGTGGAGGGCGAGGCAAGGACCAGGCATCGGTCCTTGCTTTCCAGGCAGTAAACACAAGCTGGCCTTTGACGCCGACGTTTCATTAAAACCGCCGCACCAGCACCACCAAACGCGGTTCCGCTCACGATCTCTCACTTACGCTTCTTCCCTGTCTTCCTGCCTTCAGCCTTCCGCAATGTACCTCATGACGCACAGTGGAAGAGCATACGGAGGTCGGGGCAGCCATCTCTATACTTTGAACATCAACGTCACCGTCTGTCTGTTCACTGTCATTAAACGTGAATAACTGTTAATGTTCTTCGCCAAATCTTAGGAATCAAAGAGGCATATCTGTGCGGTAGAGTGATGCCGGTGTCCTTCCATCGCTGCGTGCCTTCGACAAAATGGACCCGCTATAGGCTACAAGACATTAACATGATCATTAAGCGGAAGTATCGTCACATGACCTTAAAGAATGCCAGCGTGGCAGTCATGCCAAGTGAGTGACTGAGTGGGTTGGTGGGCGAGTCAGCTGATTGTCTTTCCTGATGTGGACACTACAAGCTGCGCAATTTTGCAGTTGGCAAGTTCAGCTTCTTCTCGTTGCCACTGTCGTAATCATACACAATGGTTGCCGTGTTCAGCCGAGAAAGACACGAAGAAACGAAGACACTTTAGCGCATAATCGCTCACATACACGGTCAAGGTCTGTTTGAGGCCGGCTACATTTTCAGAGGCGCAAATTCATTGTGCCACCAGGGTGGTCCGCTCACGTTCATTTCGAGCCCCTAGTGAACCGCTAAGCTGATGTGCTCAAAGATGGCTGTCGTCCTATTATCTATATAATTACAGCACACCGCCTTGATAGGCAGCGTTAACTGAACTAGTCACTTGTAACATGTGGATTGTTCCTAATGCTAATCAATCCTATTATCTATATAATTACAGCACACCGCCTTGATAGGCAGCGTTAACTGAACTAGTCACTTGTAACATGTGGATTGTTCCTAATGCTAATCAATGCTTTCCACAAGTGTACTGCTCTCAGGAGCCAGCCATACAGGTCTGGAAACCGTCATGACTAGACTGCGTAACAACAAACATTTGCCGAAGACTATGATAGCCATTTCTGTCATATCTGCACAGTATAATAATTAAACAATAACCAAAGATACTGGTTGAACAACCATCAATTTCATCTCAAAAGCAAAATGACTATCTCCCCGTGTGGCGAAACAAGGTCCAACGCTCTCGACCAGGGGGCTTCATATTAGGGTTTTCGTTTTGTCTTGAGCAATTATTTTGTCTTTATCTGCTTTTCGACTTGCTTTAAAGGGCTTATTTGCTCTCAGTAATATTTCATCTTGCGTCCGAACAATAATAACCAGGCTAATAAAGATGGCGTGGTCTGGTACATAGAAACTGTTTCAACACCAAACGCGTACCGTAAAACGGTTCTATCGGTTAAGCCGGTAAATTATTCGCGCTGAAATTGGGCACCCAGAGAGCATGCAATCGTTTATTATTTTTAAAGCCAGTGCGAATGATTTACTTGCCTTATTTGATCAGAATTATTTCAAAATCTGTTTCGTCTCCAGCATCGGCAACCTAAAAGAAGAAACTTAATTCAGAATCTGTTTCGTCTCCAGCATCGGCAAACCAAAAGAAGACTTCTTTTGGGTGAACAATGCTGCAAACAACGCGTATTTCGAGTTAATTATGGTCGAAACAGGCAAGTATACCATTAACATATAGATGGTCGTGTATGCTATCTGTGTGCTACATTTCAGTGGTAATAAGTGAGCGATTTAACCGATCGAAGCATATTACGGTTTGCGTTTGGCGTTGCCACTATCGATAGTGTTCCATCTTGATTGTGACTAATACTTCACTTGAGATCACAGTTTCCAGCGTAACGTCACTGGCCAAAGAGCGCAAAAAAGAACGGGAGGAGGGCGATCGCAGCGCTCACTCAGTTTTTCCTTATTTTCGCGTGTGCGGTGGCGCTAGAAGCTATGAGCCAAAGCCGAGAATACCGTCTGGAACAACAACCAATTCCGATACAATACTTCACGTTTACATCGTGCTGCGCGAATGAGTAATGTACGGTCGCCAAGAAAAGTTTGCAGTTCAGAGAAACGACCTTAATGTTTTATTACACACCAGCTTAAAGTTGCAATAAAAACATGGGTGCGGCAGGCGAAGTTTATAAATGGGTATCAGTCGCAATATTGTTACGCACAGACTAGCGACACTAGAAGTCAATTCTCGACACACCTATTGTGATTTTCCGCACTACCTGCCCATGCTGACAGGCATGAGATTTTACGCTACGTCGAAACCACATGCACGAACAATTTATGCGGACTAGCGACGTCGAAGGCATGTGGTCAAGGAATGCTATCACGGAATCCACATGTCCCTTATTCTTCAGAATGTATTCCCGCCCTGATCGCTAAGTGAGCAGCTTACGAGAGCATTATTTAGGCGCGTAGTGGATGATTTGCAGCACCACCTGGGTAATGTGTCCTAGAATATACGGTCACTGTCAATTGAAATCCACTTCTCTTATTGACTTGCTTTCCCTGCTCATGTGGATGTTTAGGATAGGAATATAAGTCAGGTTTTCTGACATGACTGGCTAGCGGTCACTCACGTTTTTTTGCGTTTTATCTTGTGTGTGCGTGTGCGTGTGCGTGCGCGTGCGTGCGTGTGTGTGTGTGTGTGTGTGTGTGTGTGTGTGTGTGTGTGTGTGTGTGTGTGTGTGTGTGTGTGTGTGTGTGTGTGTGTGTGTGTGTGTGTGTGTGTGTGTGTGTGTGTGTGTGTGTGTGTGTGTGTGTGTGTGTGTGTGTGTGTGTGTGTGTGTGTGTGTGTGTGTGTGTGTGTGTGTGTGTGTGTGTGTGTGTGTGTGTGTGTGTGTGTGTGTGTGTGTGTGTGTGTGTGTGTGTGTGTGTGTGTGTGTGTGTGTGTGTGTGTGTGTGCACGCACGCACGCACGCACGCACGCACACACACACACACACACACCCTCTCTGAGTCAACTTATCTTTTGGAGAGCACATAATCATTGCTTCCTGCTTCCATGTGCACTGACCGATTGGTCGATGCACCTTTGTCAACCTAGGCGACTACTCAGATTTTTGCTGTAACTACTCTCACAAATAAGCGATCCTGTTTCATTTCATTAGAACGTACGAGCAGCAACACGCCCCCTAAAACGCCAAGCCGCATCGCTCGTGCAGGAGAGCGCTCTATCTCTCTAACACATGGACTGGACCCACCTTGGGAAATCGCAGAAAGCAGCACTGCCGAGTTCTTAAGCGAGGTCGACTCCGCCGAAGGCTCGGTTATCGCCCCTCCTCGTCGCACGTGCCTGACCGAAATCAGCCAAGGTTCGGAAACACATCGGCGTGACCGGTCGGTGCTGTTCTCTCTTGGTACATCGATGACGAGAGGACACTTTCCTAAACACAGACACGCGTGCATCGAAGGGACAACCGATGGAATGCCGATTCTCGCCCTAATGGTACCCCTCGGTCCCTGAGCAGTTCATTACTTCCTAATCTGACGGACCATGTAGTATTTATGCTCTCTCCTTAGGCATAAAATACGCAAGAGGAAAAAATATTCAGTTGAGGTCACGTCAGACATTCTCAGCATTTGAGACTGGTATTCAGGCTTATATATGGTACTCAGGAGCAGACCTCGAACCTCATCTGAAGTTTATCTATCATATTTCATATACTCTTAAAAATCCCGTATTCAAAACTATAGCGTTTCTTCAGACCGGCCTTCGTTTTCACTTCAGACTGCTGTCTCGCTATAGCATTCTTTTATACACAACTACTTCTCTCAGTGCATATCGTCCTGGGAAAACACATATGGATCACACCTTTGGCTACTGATTCGAATTCAAAAATAGTATATTCGTTTTCTTACCTTTTCTCATTTCCCTGCACCTTAATCTCAGCATTTCTCTCGTCATAATATTCTACCTACTGGAAATGTTTATGTTTTTTCTGTCGCCTGCATACTGTATTGAATATTTAATGGGCAACTTTACGTGTAAACATTTCATAAACAGTAACAACACGTGATATTCACTGCAAAATAACCTGCTCTTTCCAGCTGTTAGAACAAATTACGGCAAACAGCTGTTAGTTTTTTCCGGCCTATGCACTTCGAATAGTCAGTTACATGAATGAAAACTTACACTTGCTTATCTATCCTCAAAGTGCAGCTTAAAGAACCACGCTTATATTTTTAAGCACACTTTACTACATCAACTATCATTGTTTGGACATTTTCAGTACCATGTTTAATATGCTCCGAAACGTGTTATTGTTCTTAACTACAATATGCATTCGGGTTATTGTCGTCTGCAGGAATGAAACGACGTTTTTTTGTCTTCTTCGTGCTATTAGTTGTTTTCGTGTTCGACTTGTAGGATAAATGAGCGTTTTGTGTTTATATGTTCGCGCAGTGTATTCTACTTTTACTCATACAACTTTCACAGGAGGTCCTCCGAATTTAATTTTCGGGCTTCATGCTGAGTTTTATTGTTACATGCAGTTTATTTCAAGCAACAATAAACAACTGATTAATTCATACCTACACCGCGACAAATACGTCTGCCTCATTACTTAGTCCGACTCAGTGACTAGTTAGTTTTTGTTTAAAAATCTACAACAAATACCTCGAATTAACAGGTTTCGCGCGCAGCATATACCGGGCTAAGTGGGAAGCCATGACTGATTTCAGCTGCATGGAATTACGTAATTTGGTTGGTTGGTTTGTGGGGTTTAACGTTCTAAAGCGACTCAGGCTATCAGAGAGGCTGTGGTGGAGGGCTTAGAAAATTTCGACCACCTAGGATTATGTAACGTGCACTGTCATCGTTGCAGGACATGGGCCGCCTTTCTTTTCGCCTCCATTGAAAAGCTGCCGCTGCAGCTGGTTCAGCAGTCGATCATCCGACCACTGAGCCACCGGGGCGGGCTGAGAAGTTGAAATTCACCGTAAATGTTGCCTCGCGGGCCCTGCCAGCGAAACCTACTCTACGGTCAGCGGCAACGAGCAAAGCCACGATTCCATTCACTCCACTCCGCTCCCCATCGGCTCCCCACCACGCACATGTGTGTAGAAAACGCACACACACACGCACGCACGCACACGAAGGCCACATAGGCCACACATGCGCGAAGACGCACTGCCTCCCTCCCCCTCCAAAAAACAGACAATGCAGGACAATCTCCTTGCCTCGGCAGTGGCTTCACTGAACACACAACTCGAGGACACTCAGAACCGGCCTTCGCAGTGCAGGTCCGTTGGGCAGCTTCGCGACGCAGGGTCAGACGTTGTTATTCCTCCCGTCTTCCACATTTGTCGCGAAGCCTTTTCCTCGTGAATAAAAACAAAGTGCCCAACTGAGGTATTCATAGTATACATGGGTGTATTCCGATAAGATGGTAATCGAGATCCCATGAGCATTTTTTGTTTTCAATGTAATTTTTATATGCAGTAGAAAGAAAGGAACGACAGAAAGGAGCGAACTTTAGTTTTGTAAGATACGCCGTAGATTTATCGAGAAAATCGTATATCACTAGTGGTGGCAAACGCCACTTTTGCCATTTCAGAAAGTTGCAAGTTTGGAGCCCTGCTGCTTGGGCGCTGAAATTTTGTCATCCATTAATTTTTACTCTGTAAATCTTATCTAAGCATCTTTCCCTTGTGAAAGAGCTACTAAACACTTTATTGTTCTTGTCATTGTTTTAACCAAAAATCGCAAACATTCCTTCAGGAGCGACGTGGTGCAAAAAAAGTCCTTTATCAATCTTCCATTCCGGCATGATGCGTTAAGTTGTTGTCCCTAAAACTCTTTCTCTTTATTATGGAGGTTCTATTCTTAATTCAGTCAAGCTTTGAAGCTCTAGATTTCTAGGTATTTTCTCACAACGCATCAAAATCACTCGAAATTCGAAAACAGAAAACAAAAAAAAAGGCAAGTTTTACTCCAATTAAAAAAAGCGCCTCTTCAATTTTTATTAAACCTCCCTTAACAGTCCTCAGTACCTAAGATATATTACGGAGTGAAAAGGTGTTGCATTAAATTGTTTAAAATTAAAGAAATAAATACAGATCTGTGTGATTGTCCTGAAAATTGTCACTATTGAGCCCTACATTCTGGCACGACGCACAATACAATAACGTTTTGCCTCTGAAACTTTTGCATTGTATTACTCAGGCCTCATTCTCTATTTGGAAAAAAAAATTTTAGCCTAGCTCTGTCTGTTGTTATATTATTTCAAATTCAGCCATAGTTCAGAAGTATCAAAAAATGAGAAAAGTTGATTTGATTTTTTTTTTAAATCTACCACACCATCGACTTTTATCAAAAGCCTTTGGAGGTGAGGTATATATCGGGTTCATTCTGTGTTGGCTCGCCTTTTCTCTAGGCTAGATAGCTTTGTCGACAAGAATACTCATCTTAGCTCATTTGTAGGTCCTGCCATAAAAAATATATAATTCAACCAAAACTATCATGCTGCAAAGAGTGTTGGATAGATTTGCACCTAAATACAGATTGAAAACATAGTCTTCAAAAATAAGTATTCATAATTTTTGTCAAGTAGAAAGTGAAATAATGTAATTAACAACTGGATTTAATAGCACTTCCCCTCAAAATAAAGAAATATTACAGGACAGAGAAAATGTTAAACCTTCCCTTGCATTCTTCCGTGAAATTGCAGGAAATATTCGGTTTATTCCAGTTTTTTATTACGCGCAGATCGGCAGTATGGAAAGAAATGAGAAAAGAGAAGCGAGAAGCTACACGCCCATCCCTCCCAATTTCCTAATTCCCCAAACAGCGGCCGAGAGACATCTCTTGCCTTCAAATAAAGACTTCATTCATTCATTCATTCATTCATTCATTCATTCATTCATTCATTCATTCATTCATTTTAAACTATCATCAACTCCTCCAGCAAGCCTGAAACGACTTTATAAGCGTTTAGAAGGCCTTTGATATTGCATAAGATAAAATGGAACTAAATTCCGCGAGAACTAAATAGAATGTTTGACTCTTACTCCTTAATCGGAAGCCGTAAGCAATTCTTTAGAATAAAAAAAGCGTTCAGTTTTATATTTATTCTTACATTTCTAGCTTACGTAATGCAATACCTTAAGTGTCTGACATTAAGATGGTACTTAGGATTGTTTTTACAGATTTTGATAAAGGTTGAAGATGCGGTAGTTTTATAAATTCCAGTTAAATTTGTCCATCTTTTGATCTTTTTGAATTTTGGCCAAATGTGAAGTAATATGGAGAAAGAACGGCCAGTGCTAGGGCTGCAACTTTTTTCCGAAATAAAGAGAAAGGCGTTGATAAAAAACGGAGCAAAAGTTTCAGCCACAACACTTTTTTGCGTCGTGCCAGAATGTAAGGCTGAATATTGACAATTTTCGGGACAAGCACTCGGTCATATTTATTGTTATCATTTTAAACAATATAATGCAACCTCCTTTTAGTAATATTTCTGGGGTTCTGAGGACTGTTGAGCGATATTCTAATAAAGATCAAAGATGCTTCTTTTTTTTTTTTATGAGGAATCAAAGCTGTGCCTTTTTTTGCTGTTTCTGACTTTGGGGCGACTTTGATGCGTTGCGGAGACAATACCTAGAGGTGTAAAGCTCCAAGTTTTGCCTGTCATTATGAGAATAACTTGCATATTAAAGGATAAAACCTTTAGTGACATCAACTTAACGCATCACGCCAGAATGAAAGGTTGAAAATTAACTTTTTTTTGCCTCGCGTCGCTCCTGCAGCAATCTTTGTGATCATTTATTAAGACAACTGCGGCAACAACAAACAAAAAGCTTCTAATTTATTTTATAAAATTAAGCAATGCATAAATTTATTCAGAAGAATATTGGATGGCAAAATTATTGTCGCAAGCAACAGACACCAAACTTGCAACTTTCTTTAATGGCAAAAACAGTGTTTTCCTCCTCCAGTGATATACGATTTACCGCGTATATTGCAAAGCTAGAGGTCCATTCCTTTGTGACGAGACAGTTGGTCACCCCATATAAAAATTTTATTGAGAACAAAGAAATGGTCATGGGACCTCAATAACCGCTCTTATTAATTATTATCGTTCTCAATTACCTATCTTATATTATTCTGCTGTTTGCCGTACATGTCGGCCGACCAGAGAATAAAAAGATATTATTTACGCCAACGCTTCGAAAATTGCTCCAGCAGACGTTTATGATACATCGTTCTTGGCGTCAAAGTTTACATGTTAGAGATGACATCCCGACATGGGAACGGTAGCGAAATAAATCAGTTCTCACGCAGAAAAGGGGCTGGAGTAAGAACGTTGGGGTCTTCTGGCAATACTGAAGCATAGGTCAGCAGGAAGGAGTTCGCAACGCTTTCAACCTTCCGTAGAACAGGGGCCTGCTGTTCTAAGCGGAGCCTTAATTCTGTGACGTAGTAGTTTACGCAAGCAATCCTCCACAGTCCTCAACTCCTTGTCCAAAATTCCACACTGCCATACTGCGCTTTCAGTTTCGTGTCTTTGCATATTGGTCGTGCAGCTTTACGTTAAGTAACAAGTTCTTATTATCTGCAATTTATCCAGAAGCTTTCTGAAAGGTTTTGGCATTGTCACTGCATATTGAACATTTCTAAGAGTTCGAGGTCGGCTGCAATGTTCTAATGCGAGTGAAGTGAAGCACTCAATTCTTCTCCGACCCAACCCTTTGTTCCCGGAGATAGAAGGCGGCCATTAAATGCGCACTAAGGTGCATCATCGAGTAATGTTAAGCAATAAAGCGATGAAATGTATAGTCGGACGAAATAGCCTTACAAACTTCACACCATGAAAAATGTGTGAGAGTGGCCTGCGTGAAAAATGCGTCAGTAATATGCAACTTTAACCTATTGTTTTTCAAGAAGTGCAATGCCTTTGAAATGTGCAAACAAAAATTTCATTGCATGTCTCTGTTGCCTAGGGCGGGCTAAAATACTGTCCAATGTTAGAGACACTGGGGAGAGCTTCTCCGTGCAATGTTCCATAGTAAGCACACTCGTCAGTATACGCGGGCACTCAAGTAAGATAAGTTTTAGTGTTTCGATCACGCCCCAGTTATCACAATGCGGACTGTTAGTCTGACCACTCTGTGTAAATTCATTAAGTTTGCAAGCACGCATTGAACAAGAATATCAGTTGATTGCGCAAAAATATCCTTCCCGTCGTTTTCCGTGTCTAATCCAACAGGTCTTTGACGTAGATGGTATCGCCTGAAGCGCGGCTGTTTTTTGCTTACTGTTGCATACCGATAGCACATGTCTCCCGCTGCTCTTTCCGCATGTTAATCGGCGACGGCAATCTTTCCAACGATGCGCGCGCAAGGTACAGCGGAGGCAGCGGTTTTTCATGTTTCAGTTTAGCAATCGTTCGTCCCTGATTACTTCACTGCTACACCAGGCAGTCTTGAGTGAAAGAGCCGCAGGGGCACTTTTCCTTTACCTGTCAAGTTGCGTGCAGTACCGCAGATGTAGGCAGGAGAGAAGTTTCCTTTCACATTTCCCTTTCCTTTGTATTTTTCTTGCTCTCTTGAATGAGACAAATTCCACTTTGTTCCCTGCTCTGAACTTCTGTAATCAAGTAATTCAGTTGCTGCAGTTCACCGTCTGTAAGACCTGTGAGAGATGAGGCCTCTCCGCTCGAAGCCTCAGTCTCAGAAAGTGATGAGTGCAGATGGTTGGCAAGTTCCTTATAGTAGCAAACTACGGCGTCACCATGTAGAACATTCAAAAGTGTGTTGTTTTAACAGCGTGCTCTTTTTTGTTTCTCTTTCTCTTCTCAGTCTACTTGCTCCCGATTAACCTGGGTCATTCGAATCATAGAATACACAATAATTTATTTACAGCTATGCACACAATTGCGATACTACTACCAGGTCAAGGTGTGGCCTCTCATCCCGATACCTGAATTTCGTCTCTTTCATTATGTTGCTTCTACGCGTCAACCTTCTCTTTTCGAAGTCTGTCTCTCAGTCGAAATCCTCCTCGTCAGGCCCTGAGCTCATCCTCCTTCCGTCATTTTTCCTGTTTCATTTTCAAAGTCAAAAGTGTCGGTCGTTTCGAACCCGGCGATCGTTGCAGGCGACCACCATCACTTCGAGGCGCGGACCGCGGAAAGCTAGGGTTGCATCCCTACCCTGAGCGATGCTTTTTGTGTGGGAGCCAGCATTTCCTCTCGCTATTCGCTGCCTTCCAGGAGCCCGCCTGCCGGCCCTCGCCGCCACTCCGCTGACGTCCGTTCTGGAGTTGTCTTCGTCTGTCGCACGCAAACACAAAACCGCCTACGGTTCCGACTGCCGGTGTTCGGGGTAACACAACAACGCGCAAAAAACAGTGTTTATTACCATCGTAAAATAAGCAAGTGAACTCATCGTCAGTCCATTTAGTTCGCGCATGTGACACTGAACGTGACCTACGAGCTTCCGCATGCCTCGCACGTCGTCCGACGACGTCACGAATGGTAGCTATCTCGGTTGTTCCAGTCGCTCCTGAATAATCTTTCGGATGTCGCCAAAAAGCCTGGATAAAATGACCACCGCATCGTCGTAGCATTCTCCCGTCGCCTGTAAACCGGCCATCGTTAAGGCCGCCGCTCGTATCAGAAGGGTTTTTCAGATAATGAAACGTCTCCCCTTTTGTGAGATTTTTCACTTTTTTAATCAAAGGTGATTTAAGCTGTTTCCAAAAGTAACGCCACTTTCGAAACTGTCCGTTGAAGCATCTTGTGCGGAACAGCATGAACACAGACAGACACGAAGACAACAAGGCCGACGAACACAGCACTGACTAACAACTGAAAGGTTCTATTGCTCCTTAATCCCCAATCAGAAGAATAATAATAAGTACAGACAGGTGCCGACCGGTATAGACAGATACAAAACGCAAAAAAAAAAAACTGAAGCCCGAGCGAAGACCGGCTGTACCTAGCGAAGGGAAGCTTCCGCTTCAGAAAGAAAATCTCGATAACAGCAACGAGTACGGTCGTTAAAATCAGCAGAGATTATCAGCCGCCCAAACAATGACAGCTCTTTCTGTAGCATCATTGACGAGGACGTGCTGGCATAAGCATTTCCCAGTTCCAATGACTTGTCAGCCTAGACTGTTTCCCTTGCGGATTCATCCTAGTTTTCTGCGATCACAGCGTTTCATGGCACGCGCTGTTTTTCCCCTTTGCCCATTCACAAGAGGGAATTTATTGTCTTCCACACACATAGGTACTTGTATATATACACACACACACACTGTAGTACATACATGGGAGGACAACGAAAGGTGCGATACTAGCAATAATCACATATTATTAGTTATTCCGTGATCATCAATACCTACAGAACACAAGCTCAAAAGGAATTACAGTGAGAAACTTAAAGATGATTAAATCTTATATGGCAATACACTTCCTCATGATTCGAGGTACGTAACATGGCAAAGCTGGCATAACAAGCCTGCCGTCCCGAACGACGAAGAAACGGGTGTGCCAGCGCTGCAGAAACCGTGCCTCTCCATCTCCGTCCAGTTGACCAGAGAGATACTTCCAAAATAGAAGACGCAGTCTCTGCAGCGCTAGGTACATGGCCCTGGCTGGTTGTCTACGGACTTCAGCAAGGCAACGCCCCATCCACAGCACAAAATATACACAGGCGACTACTAGCCGCGCAAAACATCCGCGTGGTGGCCTGGCGCCAGGGCCACTGTGCACGGAGAACATTCTTCTCACTAAGCGCCACAAAGAACACGTGCCTCATGGTTTCCATGCGGCCGCAGTTTGGGCATTGGTCATTCGGCACGACATGCCACATGGCGAGGCGTTCTCGCGTGGGTAACATGCCTCATCGCCGGCGCCACTCAAAATCGCGCACCTCGGAAGACACAACATAGAGTAAGCTATCTCTTTCTGAGACAGAGTCATCGATGGAATGTGAACACAAGACTGCACATCTTGTATGATATAGTACCCATACTCAGACAGGTTTGAGCATTCACATTCAGCTAAGCATTCCCACTTTCGCAAACGCAGTCTTATGTGCAAAGGCGCACGTGTTTTGTTAGAGCACGAGGAGAAATGTTGTAAATTTAGGGGCATTCCATATACCGTATACCGTGTCCTATACCCCTCTAATTTCTCAAAAAAATATGTTTGGAAAAGAAGCTTACATGCGAATCCAAGCGCCCCGTTTTTGGGAGAAAGAGAGCGTAGACAAAACTGCCAGCGCACGTGCTCACTCAGTTGTTGAATCGGAGCGCCTGGAGTCCCGAGTTGGCGATTATAGCATAACATAGAAAAACTTTATTATATCAGACCATCAGGATGGTTGCCTCGCCTTCACGTCCTTATAAGACGGCCGGGGTCCCTTGGAACCTGGAAGCTTCGATGGCTTGTCTGATTGTGTGCGTTTGTTGTTTTTTTCCTCTTCGTGGTCCTGGTCAACGTTACTAGAACAAACTCAATAACGTTGGTCTTGGTTGCGTAGCAAAACCTCCCATGACTCCTTGCCATTAACTAAAGTTGTGGATTGGGTGCACGCCCACATCATATGGGCTGGGGTGCCTTCACTTTCGGCATTGATTTGTGTACAAGCGCCCTGTTTCCGGCTTTATTTGCCAGCGATCTCTAGTTCCTGTCCGGCATCAAACCTGAAAGCCAGTTATAATGAGAAAAAAAAATTCAAAGGACAATTACAATGCTAGCTAATGCAAAATTTGAGCGCAGCAACTTAAGCGTTTTTTGCTATATAATGAGGCAAAATATTTGAGAGAATCTTGTATGTACGTTCGCGCTGTAACAAAATACTATGTTTTTCTCACAAGCCAAAGAAAATTTGTCAGAAGAAGTTAAAGAAGAGCCACGAGCGAGCGGTGCAGATCTCGTGGCTCTTCTTCATCTTCTTCTGTGAAATTCGCTTTGGCTCATGGCTCCCTCGTAGGCTACACCGTCAACGGCACCAACGACGACGCAGCCCAATCCCCGAACGGGCGCGTAAGTTTTGTGCTCTAAAATTATTTCACGCTCATTTAAATATACACGATACCCTTTTGAGGAAGAAGCGCCCTGAATCAAGCAGGACAGCCTCGAAGGAAAGCAAATGTGGTTACAGCTTCGCAGTTTAGAAGACATAGTCCTGTGTAAGATATTCTTTTTCTGCTTTCCAGACCCATGCTCTGGATTTGAGAACAAACTCTGGAAAGCGCTTGTTATCAAGAAATAAGATCGGTCGGACCGATGTTATCATTGCGTTACCTCGCCTACATACTCTGGGAAAGCTTCTTCTCCCCAGGGAGGGCTGTAAATATCAGCACCGAAAAAAAGTGGGGGGGGGGGGGGGGGGCTGCAGCGCCGCTTGGACTCCGTCACACAGAGGGACTAGTCCGACCGGCCGAGGAGGCCGCCGAAGAACAAGACATCCCAGCCAGCACCCGAGGCCACGGTGTGCCCGAGGATAGCTGCACTCTGAACACCCCTCATGCTTAGAGCACGAGGTGTAGGAGCTGCGGAACTTTACCTGTCAGACAGTGTTTATTCCTCCTCCTCTTCTGTGCCGCCATCTTTCCCCCTTTTCTTCTCAGTATGGTACACTATGTGGAATTTTTGACGTAAGAAATGTGTCCATGACCTTTTGCAGTGCTGCTGCGTTTGCGTTTCGATCTCGCGACGTTGGGCAGGTACTCCTATGTACAACTTCCTTCTTCGGATCGAGATTTGGTGCGACGGGTTTTCGGCTGCGCGAGCTACAAAGGCCTTATTAACTTTTCTCAAGGGCACAGGGTTGATTGAGACCCTTTCAAACTCATCTGTGTGTGATTATGTGTATGGGAAAGTGTGCAGCAACGATTTTTTTTTTCATTCTTCCCTTCCCCCCCCCCCCCACTCCTCCCACATTTTGTCACCCTCAACCCTCATATATATATATATATATATATATATATATATATATATATATATATATATATATATATATATATATATATATATATATATATATATATATATATATATATATATATATATATATATATGCGAGGGTGCACACAGGAAGGCTCGAGGAAGCACTAGGTGGTGAATCTGAGAGCGGGCAGCGGGAAAGAGCATCGGCATCTCGATGTTTGCGTCCCGATTTGAATACGACATCAAAGTGGTACTCCTGCAAACGCAGAATCCAACGGCCCAGGCGTCCAGTCAAATTTTTGAGGGTTGATAACCAGCACAGAGCGTGGTGATCGGTAACGATCGTGAAATGGCGGCCGTAAAGGTAGGGGCGGAATTTCTGAACTGCCCAAACGACGGCTAGGCACTCTTGCTCAGTGATGGTGTAGTTGCGTTCCGCTATTGTTAGAGTTCGACTGGCAAACGCAATTACCTTTTCCCGAGAAGCTGTATCACGTTGCAGAAGTACGGCGCCGATACCGAGGCTGCTGGCATCGGTGTGAAGAATGGTGGCAGCAGTGTCGTCGAAGTGAGCGAGAACAGGGTCCGAAGTGAGGGCATTCTTTAGGGTTTGGAAAGCTTTTTCGCATTCTTCGGACCAATTGAAAGTAGTACGGTCTGTAAGGAGGCGGTGGAGCGGTGCAGCAATGGTAGCGAAATTTGGAATGAAACGGCGAAAGTACGAAGACAGGCCAAGGAAACTGCGTAGTTCCTTAGTGCGCTGAGGGCGTGCAAAGTTCAAAACTGCAGCAAGCTTGTCAGGGTCGGGTCGAATGCCATCGCGGCTGACGAGGTGGCCCAGGATCTTGATTTCTTTCTTGGCGAAATTACACTTTTTTGTGTTCAGCTGGAGACCGGCGGATGCCAGGCACGTTAATACTTGATCAAGGCGGCATAAATGATCAGAAAAAGTCGCAGAGAAAATAACTATGTCGTCTAGGTAGCACAAGCATGTTTTCCACTTAAGTCCTCTAAGAACAGTGTCAATCATGCGCTCAAACGTAGCGGGGGCATTACAAAGTCCAAAAGGCATGACATTGAATTCGTAAAGCCCATCGGGAGTAGCGAATGCGGTTTTTTCTTTGTCGGCTTCGTGCATCGGTATCTGCCAGTAACCGGAACGCAAATCCAAAGTGGAGAAATATTCGGCGCCCTGAAGACAGTCGAGGGAGTCGTCAATTCGTGGCATAGGGTAAACATCTTTTCGAGTGACTTTGTTAAGTGCGCGGTAATCAACGCAAAAACGCACGGACCCATCCTTTTTTTTTGACCAAGACGACCGGAGATGACCAGGGGCTAGCTGATGGCCGAATAATGTCTCGCCGGAGCATATCATTCACATTATCTTCTATGATTTTACGTTCTGATAAGGAAACACGGTAAGGGCGGCGGCTAACAATAGAAGTACCTTCTGTAATAATGCGGTGCTGTGCAGAAGACGTTCGGCCCAAGGTCGGAGAAGTGACATCAAAGGAGGCTTGGTGTTTTCGAAGTAATTCCTGCAAAGCTTGGCGGTGAGTCGCAGGAAGGTCAGGATTGATGGTGCCAAAGAGAACACAGAGAGAAGCATCGGAAGAAGCTGCTGGTGAGGAAGAGGGGGCGGTAAGGGTGGTGAGGGACACCGGGTGAATGTCCAGGACACAAGGAAAACATGTCCCTTTAGTCAGCACAATGGGCTCTGGGGAAGTGTTCGAAGCAGCGACAAGCGCTGTGCCATGCTCAAACCGAACAAGACTTGGTGGTAGCGCGATTCCGCGGGTCAGATGGCGATCAGAAGGCACGATTAGCACATCTCCGTTATCAATGTCAGTAGAAGTAAGCGCGACAAGTTGTTCGCATCCAGGGGGCAACACTGAGTTAGTAGCGGCAAGCAGGCGATAACGGGGCTCGGGAGGTTCAGAAGACGGATCGCTCTCGTTCATGTAAATGACCCTGTCGCGACACGAAATGCTGGCTGATGCGGCAGACAGAAAATCCCAGCCTAAAATAATTGGGTGAGCGCACGGTGACATCACGGCAAATTGTACATGGTGGCGGACACCATCAACAAAAACTCGCACAGTACACTTTGCAGAAGGCCGAATTATTACACCATTAGCTCCGCGGAGTTCAGGTCCATCATAAGGCGTTTTCACTTTTCGCAAGCGGGAGCACAAGTCAGTGTGTATCACAGAAACAGCGGCGCCCGTGTCAACCAAAGCCTCAACAGATAATCCTTCAACCCGCACTAAAATAATATTCCAGGGACGTTCCGGAGGATTTTTGGGATGGCCGAAGAGTGCAGTTTTCCCTCCTAAAACTGCACCTCCACCACGTGTAAGGCAACGCGAAGGTCGGACTTGGGGAATCAGGCTTTATTACAGACCTGAAGCCTTGGTCGCACACTGCAGCCAAACACACTCCGCGATGACGATGGGTATCTACAAGAGGGAGCAGGATGAAGATGAAGCAGCACGTTCAGCAGTGTGGAAGATGAAGCGCCACACAGTGCTCACACTATATATATATATATATATATATATGAAAAGCAAGGTGCCCGTGTGCTGTGCGTGCGATGTCAGTGCACGTTAAAGAACCCCAGGTGGTCGAAATTTCCGGAGTCCTCCACTACGGCGTCTCCCATAGCCTAAGTCGCTTTGGGACGTTAAACCCAACAAACCAAACCAAACCAGATATCCTCTTTCGGAAACTGGACCTGCACGCTTTAATAAAAAAACTGTAGAGGTGAAAAAAGACTCGGTGTGAACGATGTAAACTGACAAAAATTAAAGTCGGGGAAAGAATACCGCAGGGTTGGTATTTCGAAAAAATTAGGGAAGGCACAGTATTCTGGTATTTTATGTTCGCAACACGAAGCCAGAACAACTAGCAAAATCCTCTAAACACACATATATATATATATATATATATATATATATATATATATATATATATATATATATATATATATATATATATATATATATAAACACTTAATATGCTCGCGAAGATATACACGAAGTTGCATTAAGGAGAGTTGGGATCAAGTGTTGCACGAAATATTCCGCTGGAATTCGGATTTTGCGATTTCCATGTTTTTTGGAGCGTATTCGCGTCTTACCTCTAAACTTAAACAGTACACTACGTATAGCGGGAGCCTGGCGGAGAGAAGTACATTATGAAACAGGCAGCATCTCCCAGAGTGCGGCTGGTGCAACGGAGAGAATCCCTTCAAAGGGCATTGCAGCTTCAATACACCGGCGAAAGCGCAGGATTAATCTGATTGTATGCTATATATAGCAAGCGTACAACGCGGCGATTAAAGCGGCCGTCGCCTGTCGACGTGACAGGCGCACGTGGGCTAACAGTTCTTCGAGTCAGCGACCGCCGTTAACTGACCGCGTACGTGCTTGTGCTACCGGGGATTTCCGAGAGGAGCGGTCGTCGGTTGCAATTTACACCTACACAGTGCTGTCCGATTTTTTCGTGATAGTAACACTCAGGTCGCCGAAACAGAGTGCAAGCATGGATACGACTGTCACTTGAAGACGCTGGATTTCACACCAATCACGGTCTGGTATGACGGATGTCGAAATACAAGAAAGGCTCCTTTCTAGCCGGTTACTTTTTTTTCTTTTTTTTGCATGTATGTACATGTATACTGTACCTCACCGAAATCTGTGTTCACATACGGGTTAATATGAATTATAGACATCACTTGATTAATTTAAACCTTCTTAAGAAGGAGCTCTATCATGTGTCATGACTGCCAGCACTGCTACCAGATTCCTACAATACTCATGAGTATTCAAGGATGCTTCTGCGGCTTCTTGACCTCTGAGGAAGTCGCAATATGGGGAGGGGGGGAGGGGGGTACTTTTCTACTGTGCACTTTCTTAGTATACACGCTAAGGGAAGTTGAATGAAAATTACTATTTGGTTGCATACTTGATGTAAAGCGAAAATAGCAGCCATGTATTATGTGAACTCATATGACATCCACTCTCGGAGAAAAGGAGCAGGAAAAAAAGCTTTATTCCGGACTAATTACAAAGCACAGAAAAGACAAGCATTGTTCCGCTTTGACTCACTGTTCACCAATGCATAAAGGCTTCACTATCAGCTAGTTGGTCAACATTTCGTGAAGATGTCAGATCTTCGTCTCATAGTTTTATGCCTCGTTTTTTCCTCTTCGCGTTACGTATTCTACTTGTACTGCCAGGCAGTTCACTTTTCCCATGGAAAGATCATGGGACAGCTTCATACCTTGAGTCCTATCTGCTCTACTAGATGTTGTCAGGTGCCTCCCAAAGCTCAACATGGAACATGGCAAAGCTCTTAGATCTCTGTGAAAATATCTATTATTATATTCAAGGTGTTCTCCCATGCCGGTGGAAGTAAGTAGCGATGATTAGCCTTAGTGGCGCTTGCAAATTTACTTAGCACTCTCGCAAACGATAGAAAAATCTTGTGTTAATACAGGCTATACCAACATGTTGGCGTTTTTTTCTTTCTAAGGCACCGTTCCCCTTGACTGAAGGCTGAAGTTTTACTTCATATCGCGAGATCGTTTTAGGCAGTCCAAGATATCAACGGCAATTAGATTTTTTTTTTTTTTTCTCATATGGCACATCGCGGTTTGAATGCGCGCATCAGGGCCAGATTATCCAGAGTCCAGAGGGTTCAAATGAACTGGGGCCTCTGTTCTCAGCGACCCCCCTAGAGCGGAAAAAGAAAAAAAAAGTGGTGATTTTGGTCCTAAAATAGCCAGGCCTTCTTTTTCCTGATTTCCCATGATTAAACCTAAAGTTATTTGTTGCAATGTTGAATGCTTCAAAAGCTTTTCGTCGCATCATAAGCTTAATCCCAAAGTCAGCCTCATAGTTCGCCAGTCAAAGTACAAATCTTTGTACTCGCCTAAATAGATGGAAAAAAATGATAAGGGTTCAATGCTGCTGAACCGAATATGGAGCGAAAGCAATAGCTGTTGGTGTCCGAGCGTTCTTTTCTTCGTCTTCGTCTTCGTCTTCTTCGCGGCTGTTCAAGGTCATTCGTGATTGGAGCCACGGACTGCGCGACGGCCGGAACCTGGCGTAGTATTGCTTTCGCAATAAATTAAAAAAGAAACAAATGGTTTTAGCTGGTTCTAACTGTTTTTAGTTGATTTCACCTGGTCGGATATAGTAATCATCACGCCTCAATCGGTTACAGATGCCTTCGAACTGGAACTCAGTGGGTCTTGGTGGTCAAGTGGAATCAACGGGTTCCAGATGGCTTTCAGTTGAGTACCAGCTGGTATCAGCTGGCAAGCCAACTGACCCCTTTCATTACTGCTCTTGAGGTCAGTTGTGATTATTAATCTCAGCGTAAGCAGTGAAAGCTGCGACAAAGGCCATACATTATTAGTCAAATATTCTGATTACCCATAGCTGACAGCCGCCCCAGCAATTTGCCGCTGCTGAGAGTGCAGACGCAGATTCTCAGGCGGGTCAACTTTGGAGATCTCATCAAAAAAATATCCGAGCAAAAGATCCGAAAACGCCTATAAATACGTAAACACTTTTATTCACTTGCTTAAAAGCGGAAAGAAAAAAAAAAAGAGCAGTCATGTTATACGAATACACGTCCCATTTTAAAGTTGGATTCTTGTGATATTCCCTTCTATTTTCTTCCTTGTGTAAACGCGTAGTATTTCTGTAAAACATTAGAGAGACACTTACGCCTTGAGAGTAAGCGCGATAGCGCGGCTTAGGTGTTCACCCTATTTAGAGGACAGTGCATGTAAACGAAAGAGCAACCGCAACGGGAGCCGGCAAATGTGAGCCATTAACGCTGTCCCCAACACACTCAAAGCGGACCTTATTAATTAGCATCCACCCTGTTTTTCACAACCGCCGACAATGGCTGCAGCGGCTTCTCGGCGAAACGAGCTGTACCTCTTAAAATGTAAATCTGTTTTGAAAATAAAAAGCTTAAAAGCTGGGCAATACATTCAAAAGTGCTACCATCTGTATTAAAGGTTTATATCAAGTCCAAATGTAAATATACTGGCTTTTAAATATGGACAAACTGTATAAAAGTAAATACATATCCCTGGTTATTTGAGTGCGTTAACAAAAACCTTTTTGCCAGTTCGGTAACGATGCCAATTTCTACAGACGTCCCCATGTCGAAAATATTGAGCTCCCGCCTTGTACCAACCTTTGGAGTAATAAACATTATTTTCAGTACATTCAATCAGCATATAGAACTTAAACTATTGTAGTTTCTGTAGAAATAGTCTTAGGCGAGCTTCAATTCGTCTTTCCGGACGAATTCACAAAGCCTTTAGATGCTTGATACCGTTTATTGCGAACACCTTATGAATAAGACCAATCTCTATTTCATCCATGCTCACGTGCTGACAATCGTCCTGCGTTGCCGAATTAGGGATGATGCTGTGTGTCCTGCCATATTTCCTAGCATAACGCGCTCTAGATGTGCTCAGCGAGAAAGTATATGCTCAGGCAATGTTCATAAACATTCCAAAGATTGTTCGAGTAAATATGGCGTTTGATCTCTCTAGGAAATTCTAAAACTCGTCGTCTCTAAAACGCGTCGTCTGAAACAAAGACCACATTAGGCGGGGTGAGGAGGCGGGGATTATGGGGCCCTATTATTATTATTATTATTATTATTATTATTATTATTATTATTATTATTATTATTATTATTATTATTATTATTATTATTATTATTATTATTATTATTATTATTATTATAACCTGGTTCCCATCGCTGTTAATCCGGCCCTGGATTGAGTATATGCATTTCCATTGAATGACGTACATTTGCAATGTGTTTCATGATTACCATATATCAAGAATCATTGCAAAAAAAAAAAAAAAAAAGCTGAAGAATCAGACTGGTGCACTACCGCAGAGGCATGATGTAGCGGTAACCATGAAAGTAATTTCTAATTCACAGACGATCAGTGATGTTCATTCTATATATGCGAGTAAGCGAAAGTACACTGACCACCGGCGTGCCAGTGACCCGCCGACCAATCAGTTTACGTTGATGTGACGTGCCAACTACCACCTACCAACGTGATTTTTCGAGGCTGCGAGGCATGAAACGGTCGACGACGCCGCGACGCGTTAATAATTACGTTGATTTCACAGTCTTTTATTAATGCCGCTGATTATTACTGTGCCTCGCATAAGTGTCGCGCATCACCTGTAGAAAAGTCAAATTGTGAGTTCAAGGTAGAAGGCCAGAAAGTGATAAAAAGCGACGGCATGTCCAACTATACAATTCCAAAGACGTCCACCGGCTGCCTGTGTGCTTAGCATTGAGCTCACCGCTTATAGCGTGCGCAGTAGCGTACGCCGGCGGCACGCGCCCGCGTCGTTAGCACGTCGCTGACAACCTGAACGCTCAATGGTCGGTAGTTCGCCCGCACACAAAATTAAGAGACGATTCCGTAAGACATCGGTGTCCTTTGCAGTGTCTTAGCGCCGGGACTTCCCGCTTCGCTGCGGGACCCGATCACAAGCGCGGTTTCGCCCACCGCCTCCGGCTGAAGTCGGCAACGCGTTTAGGTCGTGACGAAGGCTACAGACGGCCGAACGCGTAGGAGAGAAAGCGAGAGAGAGGGAGTGAAAGAGAAGTTTGAATGCGAGCCCAACTACGTGCGTGCATCCGTGCGACCTTGGCGGTCGGCGCTTCGCCGCCGGCGGTTAGTCGGGCGAGCGGGGGTACGCATGACCGTCACGCGCGAAATCAGTGCGGGTGTGATGGGGGAAGACGTTGGCGCCGCGGTTGTGAGCGTCCGCGCGAATGGCGTTCTAATATTACCTCACCATCACCCTTGTTCGCTCCGGAAATAAACTGGTCCTGCTGGCCTCGTCGTCGCCGCGGTTCTTCGTGCGCCGCTCCGTTTTGGCAAGTGTGCCCAGTATTTCGAATGCAAGCGATCGGGATTTACCCGTGCCGGCACTGCGGCCTTTGACGCATGCGCTCACAACCTGCCCATACTACGCCAGCTTAGGCTGATAACGGAACGGGTAGAGGGAGCATAATTCGAGATGACTTACACAATGCTGTGGAATCAGCAATGACGTAAAGGTAGAATATCCGCCTATAGTGAAAAACGACTGCGGCTCAAATCTCCACGGGATAAAAAAAAAAAGAAAAAAGAAAAAAAGAAAACATGTTACGTCGCTTAAGCTCCACCTTTAAAGGTATGACGCGACAGTGTTGATGGCTATCGTTTCCTCTTTGCGGATTCTTCTTTGTGTGCATGGACTTTGCTCACAAAGAAAACGATGACTCAGAAAGGAATAATGCGCAATACACTGTACTTATGTGCGATTTCAGTGACAAGGTAGAGAAGGGAATAGGATAGCAAGGAAGAATAACGGTAAGCTCTTTCAGAAGGCGTCACGCCTAGTTAACAAAATGTCAAGGATGAAAGACTGTAACAAACTCATATTTTTATTCGGGCCACATTAATGAACCTTTCTCCCACACTGGTCAGGAGCCAGAAAACAATGTAACGATATAAACAATAGAAAATAAATACAAGAAAATAAATAGAACGAAACCACAGCGCCTCGCTCTGAGACCGCACTTTCCCATTAGTGGAAAAGAAACGCGACTCCTACGCCCTTCTCTAAATGCCAGATTGTTGTCACTTAATGATGGCTCGGAGAGAGCTATTGAAAAAGTACAACGGCTTGTACTACAGTCAGTATCTTCAAAATAGGAAACGTATAGTTGGATATGAAAGAAGGGCAAGTTGTCCGGCACCTTGCTCTTGGAGGTAGTTGATGTCCATCTGAAGCTCAAGCCGGGCAAGGAGCCCAGCGCCTCGTTTCATTTCCGCAAAGAACGTGTGCCATCTACCGAAGATTCTATCAGCTTACCTCTCTTGGAAAATGAATCTGGTGTAAGTAAAGATGACTGACCGTGAAGCCATCGCGCGCATTCAGAACAAAGGCTCACATTCCTGCAGCCCGCGGGCCGCATCACAGCTCGGTGGGCTTCGTGCATGAGGACCCCATTATGTCAAATACAAGGAGGAAAGACGAAGAGAGTGTGCTAGATAAAACAAGTCACCCTATATCACAATGACTAACAATCACTCCCCAATCACTGGTATTGCGGAAGCTTCCTTTAGTTACATAGTTATATGGATTTTTATGGCGCATAAGCAAATATGGCTATCCTGCGCCAAGCACAAGACAGCTTATTTTACCTTAACCCATTAAAATGGGTACGAAAATGAGTTCAAAATTAGAGATCGACGATAAGCTTATTACTGCCCATTGCCAACAAAATATTTGCCGTGGTATTCGCCGATATAATTAGGACCGTCTTATCCTTGAATCAACAAAATGACCAGGAAAGGTCTTCTAGAACATAATCTTACTATTTATCAACTGCCCACCTTAACAGCCCAGTCAAACTGTTTCCTCGGAGGTTCGTAAGAATATCTAATGTATTACTGATAATGAGAAAGCATTCAATATTAACTTCAGTAATTGTGCAGGCATTATAGAACTAAGGGTGGTGGAAACGTATTGTATTCGCCCTCCTAGCACGAAGGACCTATCTGTGTTGCGCCAGTTCCTGCCAAATGGGTCACGTGGTCATGTGGTCTCGTGACAACACACAATCAGCCCACCACTCAGCGCAAGTCCATGTGATCAGCGCCCGTGATATTTCGCTCAGAATGCCGATGCTGGATTTTCTCGAGAACGGAGATTTCAATCTTGCAGCGTCAAAGCCGGCTACAAGCCACAATAGTCCTTCATAAGAAATGTCATAAAATAAAAAGAGAGAGAGAGAGCACGATTTGAATTGCTGTATTTGAGCATTTTGACTTTTTGTACCTATGTTTAGACCATGAACGATTGTTATCTTTATGTGTTACCTCCACCCTTCCCCCCTCCCCCCTTATGTAATACCCCACCCGGGGCCTTTAAGGGTATAATAAATGATAAGGCTGATTTGGAGCGGGAGAAATTACCTTTCCAGTGCTATGTACCGCGTGTTCACAGCAGGTATTTATACGTTTTCGATTGGGAAAGTTTGGGAATATGAGCTAATGAAGAAGCATTTAGTCAACTGCAAGATGCTGGCGACATTGCTCTGTTAAGTAGCTGAGGGTACAAATTGCAAAGCATGCTCAGGGGCCTAGGCAGGCTAAGTAGTAAGATAGGTTTAAAACTTAATGTGCTGTAAACAAAATGTTAAACATTTTGGGAAGAGAATTGCAGTTTAGAACGGGTAGCGACAAGCTGGAGGTAGTACCAGAATACATTACTTAGGGCAGGTATACTGACCGCACATTCGGACCACGAGTGCAAAATAAGTAGAAGAATGGGCGCAGTGCATTTGCAAAGTACTTTCAGATTATTAATAGCAGCTTATCAGCGTCCCTCCAGAGAAAAGTGTATATCAGCTGTATCATACCCGTACTCACCTTCAGGGCCGAAACTTGGAGCCGAACGAAAAGGCTTGAATATAAATTGAGGACAACGCAGAAAGCTGCGCAAGATCAATATTATAGGTGCACTTTAGGGGAGAGGATGCGTGCAGTACGGTCTAGGAAACAATTCTAGCCGAAATCAAGAAGGAGAAATGGGTACCGGCCGCACAAGCAGCGGTAATGTAAGGTAACTGATGGTCATTAAAAGCGTAACCGAGTGAATTCCAAGGGAAGGTAATCGTAGCCGGAGGCAGGAAGTGATGGGGATAAGATGGCCGCCGCCAGCGCAAGGCAGGTTTAAAAGTTACAAGGTTGCGCTTATCTTCGCTTAAGAGCTTAATTGCAAAAGCCTTACCTCCTTCTACTCATTTACCTCTTCTATCTGCGTCTTCTCTTCTAACACTACTCTGCGTGTTTGTGTACTTGTTATAATCCCATATCTTTCTTTTTCTTTTTTTGCCTTCGCCGTTGACAACATCAGCATTCAGGAGTTTTCTCGACATGCGAGAATGAAGGCCTCATTACCCTAAAGGGCAAATTATGTCGACGTCAGGGCCTATTCGGACGTCCTGACTGGGTAAATTATGTCGACGTAGTAACCTATTGCGACGTCTTGCAGACACACCTCGCGGAATTTCGCAAAACACATCTCGTATGGTTCATGACGGAAATCGAAGAACACGCAACCGAAGGTTAAGGCTACGAGGGGAAGCCTTAGGGCTTCTCCTCTTAGCCCCACCGAAAAGCACGAATGAAAAGCGAAGATGATGTGGCTGGAGAGTGACTAGGGAAACTATGGAAGACGGAAAGGCAGAAGCGGAAGATGGAAAGTAGAGGTGGAAGGCCATTTTGGTGGTCATTTTGAGTAGAGAGCCCCGAACATCCCTGTAGCATGTGAACAGGAGTTGGTAGGTCATATAGACTACAGGTACGGAGAGGGTTCAGAATGCTACCCGAGTTGGCAGCTGCCAACTCGGCTGCTTTCAAATGACAAGATTGGATGGGAATCAAGTCCGGCACCCTTCAATCCCGCGTCATATATGCAACCCCTAGGCTGCGAAGGGATGTTCAGGCAGTTTGAATGAAGCGAGGCTTTACACTTATGTTGAGTGGTCTTTTACATAAAATTGCAACTCATGGATGAGAGCTATGTATGTTTGAGATGAGGTTTGAGATAAGATAGGTGTGATTTATTAGAGTGAATACTGATTAAATGAATGGCAATGTGCATCGTCTGGATCGTAAATCCCTAAAAAAGCCGCAGACGAGGGCCATTAACGCGATAGCGTCATACTCGTAACGGCGGAATGAGCCAATTGCCCGCGGAGAAATATGCTTGCGCAGAAAAGAAACTCGCCCGTGTTGCACAGCGGCAACTCGGCCTCGCTCGAGGCGTTGTCGACGAAACACGGCAGCTCAGCTGGCAGGTGTCTTTCCGGAGCCTCTATATAATAAAGAATGCCTGGGAAAGAATCGATTGCCAGCTGGGGGGTGATAATGGGGGACAATATAGAGTAGGCTCTAAAAGCGCATGTGTGGAAGCATGTCTCACTCAAGTTATTTTTCTCAGCACATGTAGTAATAGTGCTTGGTTATTTATTAATAAATCTAAAATAAAATAAATAACTATCTGAGCATCTTAAGCGCCTGGACTGGGGCGGCAGAAAGAAAGGAATAGCGAGGATCAGGGAGAGGAAATCACAGAAGTGAGCGACAAGCAGAAAAGAAACGGTAGTATAAAATAAAATCAAGGAATGACACACTATAATACAGAACGCGTTAGGTTGTTTTAGGCCCGCCCGCGATTGTCCTAGTCCATTAAGCCACTAGCACAGAGAGCGGCTCTCCGCAATAATCGCTGCGCCGGTATCAGTATGCCAGCGCTGTTGTATCATATCGCAAAACTAAAATTGCACATTTCTGTATATGGTAATCGTCGGCCAATTCTTTTTATCGCTGCGAAAAAGGTGTCTCTGTAACGCAACCATAAACGAGGCACTTTCGTAAATTTTCGACCTTTAACGTATAGGCTGAATTAAAAGGCGTCGTTTTCTTTTTTTTTTTTTTTTTTTGTAGCATGATTCTTGCAGCCATCTGAAAATGGCGAGAAATAACATCTTCTAGCACCTGACTCCTGATTGGGTCGGCATTACTGTGACGTCACACTCCAGTGTCCTGGCACGGGCGATTGAAACACGGCGGTATGACTATCTAGACCTTTAACTTCACCCTTTTGTTTTAATGTGAAAGCACTACTTCACAACCTCAAACTTCACCAAACACCCCACAAACCTTCTTGCTCATAATTTTTCAAGGCTGCAAGGAGTCAAATGGTCCACGCCGATGGACGATATTTTACGACATTATATGTGCCAACCATAACCATAGTAACCAGCATAAATTGTAGAATGCCGGCTGCATAGAGAATGCGACCAGATAGCTGCTGTGTCTTGTAGGACATTCTCTCGTACACTCAGATACAGCCGACGCCCCTTTACGGCCTCGGGTGGTTTGGCAGGAAGAATCAGTTAGCCTTGCAAAGACATTTCTTGATTGCACGCGGTTATCAAGACTTTTTTTTTTTTTGCTAGAAGAAATAATTGATAGCCCTAGGGTGCACATAGTTCTCTCGGTCGATACCTTGAAAAATGCGTAGAAAGGAAAAAAGCAGCATTGACAAGATATCAATCATAGTCATGTGGAGGGGGAAAATGACGCTATCATATATGATTTGTGGCAATTGAGGGCTCACTCAGGCAATTGAGAATGATCAAAACATCCCTAAACGCCCCCTATGAAACCTGGAGCGCATTTTCCTACAAACGGAATTGACATATTAATATAAAAAAGAACTGAGCATCGGGACAGAAAGCAAAGCTCTCCAGAAAAGCAAAAAGAAATGCCTGGTTTTAAAGTTGTTCTTACAGCGAGGAAGACAAATAAATCTACTCGCCGAAAGTTTTATCTAACACAAAAAATGGCATTTTGCGGAGTTTTTAATTCACATCGATACGCCGTTGATTTGTACGCGACCCCGAGCGGCTGCCGCGAGCCTTTTCCCGACCTTGCAACATGTATAGTATTTTGGGCCCGTTGCACAATGCGAGAGCTGAATCAAATCGGCCATGCCTGCAACTTTCGCCCTAAATGGGATCTCCGCAGGTGACCCTGTCAGGGTCGTAGCCGATACGAGTGAAGCAGATTTGCATCACCTATAGTACAGAGCAGGCTGCGTGCAGTGCAAATCCCCAGCGCAGCTCTCGAGCGGTGTTGCGTAGTAGCATTTTTTCACCTTGCACATTCGTCCTACACCATTAAATTATGCAATGCGCGATGGGATAACACGGCGCGCGCTTATCGATTTCTTCGCTCCCATCGAAACACCGGATGTGGTGTGCAATTGCGTGAGGCAACACCCCTACGGCGACACTGCCTCTGCATCTATGCATGCATTTACGTTTTAAGCGATTTATGCTACATGTGAAAGCGCTTGTCTATGCAAATAGCGGCAGGCATCTTTGTACGCGATGGTGGCCCTGCAATGCGAGGGCTTTGCGTGGATCTGGCGAAGCGCTTAGTTTAGCTGGTTGGTATTGTTCATGGGGACAAGAAGAAGAAAGGACACCGGATGGGGGGAGCGCTTACTTACAATTAAGGCTTTATTCATAAAGCAAGGGGTACGTAAAGGAAGAGGTACATGCATGACCCGTGCATCTAAACGAAACAACAAAACAAACATGAGCATGATGCTCAAAAATTAGCAGAGTGGGGAGAACGCAGGACGTAGTGAGGAGAACACAACACAGGCGGTGTTTAGTTCATATATATATATATATATATATACACCGCCACCCCGCAATCAAGATAAACAGATTCAACTTGCTGCGCGAAAAAATGATCAAGAAAAAGGCATGTGCTCAGCTATATATATATATATATATATATATATATATATATATATATATATATATATATATATATATATATATATATATATATATATATATATATATATATATATATATATATATATATATATATATATATATATATATATATATATATATATATGTGTGTTATACACCGACCGGAGCTGAGCCACTCGGGATGGACGGACCAACGCGGCTGGGTTAGTAAATATTCTTTCGTTGCATCAAATGGGAAGATCTGGCTTAATGCGATTTTTGAGCATGGTGAGAACAGCTTTAACACAGGACGGAGAGAGAACACAGCACAGGCGCTCACTAGTAACTGGCGTTTATTTAAGAAATACAGATGCATATGCATACCGCAACGCCGCAATCAAAATAAACACATCCAACTTGCTGCGCTAAGAGATGGCGAAGAAAACGGCACGTATCATTTCATCCTTGACGCGCGCCTGTAGCAAATTAAAAGTTTTTACCGATGGTATTGTTTTTTTCTGGTTTGTATTCACCCGGTCGCCCTGTTGATACTCTCGTTCACCTTTTTCCCGGTTCCTCTCTAGTTAAGTGTCTTTTGATCTTTTGAAAAAATGATCAAGAAAAAGGCATGTGTGTGCTCAGCTATATATATATATATATATATATATATATATATATACACCGCCACCCCGCAATCAAGATAAACAGATTCAACTTGCTGCGCGAAAAAATGATCAAGAAAAAGGCATGTGCTCAGCTATATATATATATATATATATATATATATATATATATATATATATATATATATATATATATAATATATATATATATATATATATATATATATATATATATATATATATATATATAGCTGAGCACATGCCTTTTTCTTGATCATTTTTTCGCGCAGCAAGTTGAATCTGTTTATCTTGATTGCGGGGTGGCGGTGTATATATATATATATATATATATATATATATATATATATAGCTGAGCACACACATGCCTTTTTCTTGATCATTTTTTCAAAAGATCAAAAGACACTTAACTAGAGAGGAACCGGGAAAAAGGTGAACGAGAGTATCAACAGGGCGACCGGGTGAATACAAACCAGAAAAAAACAATACCATCGGTAAAAACTTTTAATTTGCTACAGGCGCGCGTCAAGGATGAAATGATACGTGCCGTTTTCTTCGCCATCTCTTAGCGCAGCAAGTTGGATGTGTTTATTTTGATTGCGGCGTTGCGGTATGCATATGCATCTGTATTTCTTAAATAAACGCCAGTTACTAGTGAGCGCCTGTGCTGTGTTCTCTCTCCGTCCTGTGTTAAAGCTGTTCTCACCATGCTCAAAAATCGCATTAAGCCAGATCTTCCCATTTGATGCAACGAAAGAATATTTACTAACCCAGCCGCGTTGGTCCGTCCATCCCGAGTGGCTCAGCTCCGGTCGGTGTATAACACCTTCGCGTGTCCCAACAAAGTACTGCATCTCTTCTTTTTCTTTTCCTTGTTCATTTGTTCACAGCTTTGATAGCTACATGATAAAACCGGTCATTGCCATTTGCAAGAGATTTGAAAGGTAATTTGGCGCCCTGACAAACGCTCATTAGAGCAGAGACCAATCTGCACCTTGTATCAGGCACCGCAGGAGATGGGAATTATGTGAAGCATTCCATGTTCGGTAGTTTGGCTAACGGATCGCTGTGCGCGACACCACACCTTCTTTTTTAAGCGCTTTTCCTTCGAATTCCTGGGCATAGTTGTTTTAGTTTTACGTTGCTGAAAGTACTACATCAAGATTGAATCGCCTTGTTACAGCGATAGGTGCCTGGTCAGCACCGCCTAAAAACAGCTTTCAGTCGACCTGAAAAGCAAGGTAAAAAAATTTAATTCTGCCCTATTTTCATCATTTCTCCCATGGGCTAAATCAATGCTTGAATAAACGTTTGCAAGTGCTCGCAAATAATCTTTCAAACGGAGATGACCAGTCTTGTCTTGTAACTCGCTTTTTGGGTTGCCAACTAATGAAAAAGAAAAATACAGTAACTTGTTTCATTCTTAACAGGCGTTATACACCCACTATGAACTGACCAGGCGGAGAATTTCAGAGGCATATTTTATCACAATGGAGCGACACGCCTGGGTTACTAAGCCTTGTGTATTTTATGCAACAACGAGTTTTCATCTATTCGTAATTTTTTAGTGTCGCGCACAAGCTTGTTTCGTTTGTTGTTGTTGTTGTTGTTGTTGTTGTTGTTGTTGTTGTTGTTGTTGTTGTTGTTGTTGTTGTTGTTGTTGTTGTTGTTGTTGTTGTTGTTGTTGTTGTTGTTGTTGTTGTTGTTGTTGTCCCATAGATTCACATGCCACGGCTTTCCTTTTTCCTTCACATACCCTAAGTTTTATTAATAAATCCACTATTGTGCGTAAGCGCATATAATATTTCCTTCTCTCTTCTGGTCACTAGACTTTTGCGTGCTCTATTTTTTTTGCATGTACTGCACTTTTAAAGTATTTGTGCTCATCCTCTCGGAGTTTATATAATATTGCGCTAGACAAAGGTTTTTCTTCCATCGTGCTCATCCCGTAAAAGTTTACTGAGGGCCTTGAGGAGGCTGTCCTTGTAAGGGCTAGTGCATACTTGCAGTCACGTAACAACAGTCCCCAAATGAATGCACAGGGGGGAATTTATTAGCTTTACGGTTGCAAGACTGCAGGCCTATAGCCGTTGATTAGGTTCCAATACAGACTTTTCATTATCTAAACTTCCCATCGCAAGTTTAAAGAGCCACGCAGTATCACTGAATTGAAGTAGGTTATCACGCGGTAAAGGATACGTACTTGGTTACACTTGTTGACGGAGGCACAAAGCACCATAACAGAGGCGACGACAATGACAACAACAAGACAACACACGATAACACGACATCTGTGCGCGTGTGTTTTCGTCGGTCTTGAGCTGTCTTTATTGCGGAGCCGTTCTCGGTTAAAATACAGGAACTCGGCTATCAGTCTGTCATTCTGAAGTGCCTACATTCGTCGGCTGTTTGTGTGTTCCTGCTGCTGCTTCCGCTCTTCTTCGGCTCCGTTGCCCCAATAAAGTTCATTGCGAATGCACCGCCCGCTCGAGTAATCTCTCTCGTCTTCCGTTCACACTCTTCTTCCGTCTTTTGCTAATTGAATTGCGTTGTACCCGTCGGTGATTGTACATTACAACGCCGACACTCATATATTGTGTTCACTTCTTACTCTTAAGGATGGAAATAAATAATTTTGCCAATAAGCGCGATGGCAAACATGATTAATCTGCGTGATACCCTCTTCCTCTTGTGAAGAATAAAGGTTTAGCTCGTGCGAACATCATTAGGCTTCAGTAAAGTTTAAAAAAAAGGATTTTTAGACACTGGATTCATCAAGCTTTAGAAACATAATGCCTTTTTGTTTTATATCCGCAATGCAAACAACACGTAGAAAGAACGTTGACAGAAAGGCGGGGTCTACTCCTGTGAAGAAAAACAACATCTGATGGGCAGTCCTTGCAAACGTCTGTCGGACTTCCAGGCGGAGGTGGAAACTCCTGTCACGCCTCTTTATAACTCAGTGCAAGCTGCGCCAACTTGCACGGATCTCGTATTATCTTTACGTTTGTTTTACCTCAGCCACTTGCAAGCGTATCTTCTATAAGTGCGTCCTTCACTGCGGGTTATTACGTTAGGTAACGTAAGCCGTTTATCCTCTCTTAATGCCGTTTTGTGCGCGTGGCAAGTTATTGCGAACCCCATGGGCTTCTATTTAGAATGCAGAGGCTTCGGTAATACCAGCTATCAAGCGCCACAGGCGACACCGGATGCTCTCACCGTTCAGGACATTCTGAGGGAATTGTCAGAACAGCCAGCAGGCTAGCTTTGAATATGAAATACGTGATAAAAACATGCGATTCGCTTAGAGGTAGTTTAACTCCGATAGTGTGCAGGGCGTGACGTAGATCCTTTATTGTCATTTTCTCGCATGTCTGCACGCGTCGGGGATAGCATTATATTCGAATACTCTCAACGGAGAGGCAAAATCGCATTTGCTGCAAAAGCTTAAAGTCGGTTGTCTCCGAGCAACGGTCAGTGAATATGCACTGACTGCTGATTACAGATATTCTATTTCAAGAAAATATTTCTCAGGATGTGTGTAGCATACTTCACACACGTATTGAGGAATATTTTCTTTTTCTTTTGTAGGAAGACTCTTGTACAGACCATTCACATTTTCCAAACCCTCGAAGCAGCCCGGCCAGTGATGCGAGGTTCTGATAGTCTTTATTATAACAGCTTGTACCTAAACTCGGCAAAACTTCCCGCTTTCTGAAGTTGGCAGCCTTACTTCGCTGCACCAACCGTGATGAAGGCGGATCACTAAACGCTCGCACCGTTGTTTGTCCGCTCGCGACATAGAAAGAAAACACACCCTCCATTGCGGAAGCTGACTTGCACACGGGGTGATACACAGGGTACTCCCCGTTTGCATTAATATGCTTGAAAAGCTGGAACAAATCCAGAATTGCTAACCCATTTCATCCCACTGTTCAGTAGATGGCTCTTCTTCGCAGAAAACATTTGAAGGAAGCGCCAGGCAGCAGTGGCATTTCGGTATATCTATACAAATAGTAGTTTTGGTCTGTTTTCGTTCTGTGCCCATATATAAGCGTGGAAAGTAGCATATAAGCCGTTTTATGCGCATGCGTGTGCTTGTTGGTCTAACCTCGTAAACCACAGACGAAAAACGTTGGTGGCGGTTACCGAGCAAGTCTCCACAGCAAGCGACTGCTCACATTGCTCTCTTCTATGTAGAGTATGAAACCCTCGATATGACTTCACGAGTCCGCGTTGTTACTGGAAAGAAATTTGGGGTAAATTTGGATTAAATTTAGACTACATGGCACTTGGTTGAACAGCAACATGACTACCAGCGCCATAACGCATGACACACGTGAAAGCGAACGCGACTCCAGAGCCGACTCGAGCGGGCTCCTTTCTGCTGGCTATTGTGTTGTTTCCGTCAGGAAACAAGGTTGCCAAGAAGCGCCGTAGTTTTAAAGAACGGATTATGTTTGGCGTTTATTAGCGGAAACGTAGCTATCGGAAGTTTGTCGGCGTGCTTACCCAAGCCAAAAGCGAATGAAAGTAGGTGCGTAAATGAATAAACGAATCCCACACAACTCGGATCTCATATTTAGTCCTGAAGATGAATTGGGCAGTTAGCAAGTCGATGCTAATGATTTACGATCCCCCTCCTCTACATTTGCAATCATACAGGCTTGACCATTTGTTTGGAGAGCTTTTGCTTTAATATGGAGGCACTATCTTTATATTACCTTTGCCACGATAAGGCTACCTAAGACTACCGACTATAAGACTATTTTTATATTAGAAATTTAACATCGAATGCGGCTCCACTTCTTCGCTTGGAGAGTACACGTTTGATGTTTGGGCGGTTGTTTGTGTGAGAAAGCCTCTAAATTATTTGCCTCGCGTATCGAAAAACAAGAAGAGGCAGTGAATGAAGGCGAAAGCGGACAGCGTGAGCAAAGGTAATTCCCGAAGGGCCCGCAGGGAACGCGAATCCCATCAGGGTCACATGCGATGGCCGCGCATAGTAGTACCGTACGGCCCCCTGTTGATAGAGAGGCCGGTAAGCCGCACGGCACTGACGCACACTCGTTTTTTCCAGTAGGTTTCTGTGCATCACCGTGGCCATGATTTCACCTTGTGTGAGCGGCTGCGTGTCACGCGAACTTTTCAAATACTGCTGTGCTTGCCATAGGTGTGAAAATAAGGAGGTATCTGCCAGCAGATGTATAGCGTTGTGGTGCAGCCCTTTTATACTTGAAGTTGTTAATTTTCCCCGCTGTGCGTGAGCTCTATATAAAAGCATGCGTTGTCCTGGAAGCACACATTGCTGCCAGCTAAGGGTGAGGCTCAATTACCTACGAATCGCAAATGTTAAATAGTTAGTTATTTATTTGACACTGGACTCCTCGGATAATACATCCGGAAGTTGTATAGGCCACGGCTAACTGGAGAGGTAATAAGAGCGACCTTTCTTCCTCAATGGGCGTATTCAGTCTGTTGATGGTGATGTGGTTTGGTGGCTCTTGCGCAGTTAATTCAAACGAAGTCTGGTACAGCGGCTCCAACGCGTCAGTCTCCCCGACGGATCTATCAAGTTCGCCAGACAACAGAGAGCGTATATAGCGTGGTGGAGCATATTTCTGACCAATGACTAACCATGACCTCTTGTAGCCCTTTCACACTAAAGAAAACAAAATCATCGGAACGAATTTCGACAGGCTGGGTCCCAAAACGGGTGCTCGGATTTGGCAGCCAAGCATCTTAACAGCTGAGTCACCGTGTTGGGTGCTTTAGACCGTTATAACAAGGTTTAAGTAGGCGCAGCCTCTCCTGTGGAAGGGAAAATTGCAGGAGTAACTTTCAGAGATAGGAAGCGTACACAGTGGGTCAGAGAAATAACTCGAGTTAATGACAATAAAGTCGAAATCAAGAAGAAGAAATGGACATGGGCAGGACATGTAATGCGAAGAGAGGATAACCGATGGTCGCAAAGGGTAATAAACTATTCCAAGGGAAGTAAAGCGTAGCAGCGGCGGCATAAAATTAGCTGGGAGGTTGAGATTGAGAAGTTTGCGGGGGTCAAGTGGATGCAGCTAGTATAGGACCGGGTAAATTTAAGAATATTGGAAAGGCCTTCGCCCTGCAATGGGTATAGTCCGATTGATGATGATGATGAATCATAGGCAGTTTGGAGGGGCGCGGCTCCAATATGACG
>NC_139349.1:70788167-70815667 GCF_055883805.1 Amblyomma maculatum | reverse complement strand
CGCTCATCGTCACTTCCAAGGACGTCATTCGAGCCTCTGCTAATCGCTTCCTCAAACGCCGCTTTTTAATCTTTGCTTCTGCAAGGTGTAGTATTACCGGTTCAGAGGCTTCTCGATTTTAATAGTTGTCCAGTCGCTACTTCGCATGTTTTGTTCTTTACACTGAACTCTGCTGTTCGAACACTACGACTATCGAAATAATGGGCAGCTAACTGAGCACTGCTGTGAAGTGTAGGTATTTTTGTCGGCTTCACCTCGCAAACTTTTTGGCCCTTCTTTTTCACAACGTCCGCCTTCTTGAGTTCCAGTGCACCAGTCTCTAGAATATGTTTTGCAGAGGGACGGAGACTTAGTACAAGTTAACTGGAGCTCGAGGCGAACGATGTGAACAGGGCGGGAACCGGGTGTCGACTGGATTATTCTATTCACCGCGTGGCTCGCGCATCCTTGCGCCAGCGGGTGTCACGAGCCGAGGCGGCGAAGGCGATAGCACCGCAACGGTTTAATCTGTTGCAGATATTCAGCTATAATAATGTTTTAGAAAAACGATTCCAGCATGCAATAAGGGTAAATGAGTACGTTTTATCACCTACCATTGATAAAAGAAGAGAGGTTCGAGGTCAAATGGTTAATTGTCAGCCCTGTGGCATTAACTGTTGTCGAAGATATACGTGGACCATCCTTTGCTTCGTTGTGCTACAAGTTTTGCTGGCAGACTGCGCGAATACATGTGTAGTGTGAACGCAAAAGGTAAAACCTCTACAAGTTTTAATGCGCATGCGTTAAGCAGCTCGTCCAGCAGAAAAACCGGCGTCGTTGGCGTTGAACGCTAAGATTACTTTTTGGTCAACAGGTTTATTACGTCACATCCATGTGACCTCGTGCAGCGATTTCTGTCACCCCACAACGCTCACATGAAGGTGACATCAAGAGTGGAATGAAAGTGACTACCTGTTACATGTTTACTACATGTTAAGAGAATTAACCGCCGCCGCTAATCTATAACGACATAATTTTATAAAGTAATTGATTGCGCTTACAGAACAATTTTAGGCTATCGGCGGGATTCTCACCTGCGACCTTTGGTTCACGAGACAGATACGCTACCTACCAAGTCATGCAAGGCATGCTGGGCCAACGTGGGAATGAGCGGGAATTAATACGCACAGCCTCTATCAGAAAAAAAAAACGCAACTAAATGGTTTTGCTAGTTAGAAAGCTCGCAGCTCACTAACCAGTAATATCCCCCTCACGCTTCTTGAGCTTATAGGTATTCCTAGATTGCTTGCAGGAATCCCGAAACAAGGTTTAAACAAACCCCTTGGAAGATATGTTTTTGACAGAGACTATGTGTCATGAGATCTGTGAAGTAAGGTAATACCTTACGTGTGCTAGTGAATACAATTCAATTAAACTGTTTCGATGTGAACGGAGACCAATAACGCTATCACGACCCTCTCTGATAGGGGAAGAGTATTATTCTTCAGGATTTTCACAAGTGTTTGCGTCATTCGTCAGCCAGCTGCGTTCGTTAATTCTTGGTTAGCCAAATAGTTTTCCATTATTTAGTTGAGTACATCATAAACTTGCTAAGCCTTTGTTAATATATACTTTAAACAAGAGGCGCACTACGATTCTCCAGCTTTGTTAGTGGCGTAATCAGCAGCGACTACTTCCTTGGCTCGAAACGTTGATTGCTGTACTCGGTAAGTAGTGCGTCATATCGGCTTGCAACAAAGCTTCAAGGGCAAGTGCGGGACCAGTTCTCGAAGCATAAAATGCGGCACTTAGGATTCAGGAAAAGACACGTTGATCTTTCGAAACAGAAGGAAATTTACCACTCTGTCTCTTCCAGTCTTGCACCGAGAGCTAGATGTCAGGCGATAGCAAGCCCGATGAAAGAAGACGATACCACGACACTGAGTCGAACGAGCTGAATACTTCAAGCGCAACCACGCAGGTTGCTCAAGGGGATCTTCGATGTGTCAAATTTGCGCTTGGTATTACATTGTCGACCACTCTTTGTAATTTCATCTTGCCAGAGAGAGCTTCAGTCTAACTTCGGATTAAAAACAGTCTTAGTGGAGAGAAAAACAAAGGAACAAAAAGCATTGATATCAAACCAATTCGAATGAAAGAAACTTTGAAATTTATAAAATGAATTGTTTCCCGAACTTCGCGATTTCGACGACGAGCAGTTCGATCACAGCGCGAAGCAAAATGGTATGTTCAGGTAGCATGACAATGAAATGACAACCGGTTCGCAGTCCATCATGCAGCCTCGCCGCGGTGGCTTAGTGATAAGGGTGCCTCGACTGTTACTAAGGGTGCGGGATCAAATCCCGGCCACGGCGGCCGCTTTTCGATCGCGGAGAAAAGCTAGGCGCTCGTGTCCCGTGCGATGTGAGTGCACGTTAAATAACCTCAGGTGGTGGTAATTTCCGAAGTCCTCCCCTACGGCGTCTCGCATAGCCTTAGTCGCTTTGGGATGTTAAACCCCATAAACCAAAGCCAAACAGTTCATCATGCGTTAGCTGCTAGTTGCCGTGGACACCTCGGTAAATTATTTAACGCACAGAATGAGTACGCTTTCGTATCACGAAACTGCATGCTTGGTGAAAACAGGCCTCGCATTTTCTGAAAGACTCTGGACTTAGGGATCTGGTGCCTCTTTTCATCGCAACTGAAATTTCGAAGCAGTATACGTGTTGAAGATGCGACGTCCGTTCAGCTGTAGAGTGTCGCATGGGCCGAGCTAAGCGCGTTAGCGTATCTACTATCTTGGTCGGGAATTAGGTCGCACATAAGTGCCCCTGCGATGCCTGTGGCTGCGCAATGCCATATTTAAGTGAGCCCTTTCCTACACTGTAATAAAAGAAAAGTGATCAATAATGAAGCCAAAGCTCATATGAAGCTATGAAATAATTAACTGAAGCCATCACTAGTCGCACCTTTTAAAAGTAGGCAGCTTGAGCGGGGGGTGTAGCGTTGAAGCAAAGTCGCTGCTTCTCGAACCGTAAATAATTTCTAACTTTGCGATTTAACGCACCAAATTCCCGAAGCAATACGGGTTCTAAGGGACGCCGTAGTGGAGGACTTTTTATTATTTTAGAGCAGCTGGGATCATTTAACCTGCACTGACACTGCACAGCACACGGGTGATTTTATGTCAGAATTCTAGGGTGTCTTTGCGCTGAAATTATTGCTCGTTAGAAATTATTTTTAGGAACTCCACTACAACGAACTAGACAGCTTACGTTTGCGCCTTGTACCGTAGAATACCGCAAGCAAGTCTGTTGAATTCAAAGAAAAGCAAATCAAGAACAAAGAAGTGTCTCAGGTAATCTACAGTGCGCATAAAGATCTAATTTTATTGCCACCTCATATGCATAATCATGTTCAGAAATATAGTGCGTTAAGCTGCAGCCGAATGAGATATGCCCTTCTTTGTCGGATGGTGACTGCTACTGGAACACCCATTGCACGAAGCGACGGGACTCGGCGATGGAAAGTATCTAATTATGCTACAGTACCCCATTTTTGTGACAAAACCGCGTGAAACAAGGAAATGGCATGGATGGAAATGTCTGTGAGAATATATTGCATTTGTAAGGGGTACAGCGCAGTAGTTCCAAACTACTTCAGAGGTACAGATATCTTGCACTGAGTATTTATCTCTCCCGCAACTCTTGCGTATTTTCACGTTGTAATCAGTCGCATGTAGCCGAAACTTGTTTTTCTTTAATCACTCTGAAGTATTGTTAATAAATAAACTAATTAATAATTAATTGCTTAATTATAACAATGTTTCATTGAACAATTCTATTTCGAATAGCGGTTCTAGCCATAGCTGAGATAAAGGGAGTGTTGGCAGCTTCCTCGCCAATAAAGCGTAACACAAAGAGTTCTGCGATTCGCTACTAGCACGAGCTATGTCCTCGCAATGGGCTAAATTATCTGCGTTCAAGACCCCGACCGACGCGATGAGCGGCAGTGCTTTGGCGTGACCCACAGCTCACCACACGACAGGATCGCGCAGCGTACCGCCCTACCCACATGCGGCTAGTTCTTCAGGCGGCCTCAAAATTTACGATCGATTTTGCTTTCTTGTGTCGAGCAGAGATACATTTTGCAGATTATTACTAAACAGTAGTTAAATAATGTGTCACATTCAGAAAAGTGGACGATTACCGTGTTTTACACGAATTATACTACGAGCATCCGCACTCTATGCCAGCTATATGCATTTAATGATATTCTTGACAGCTCATGACTGACGGTACTGTGTGTATTTAGTACGGATGCTGAACTATCGGTAAATAGTCGATTGTGTAAAAACTATTCACAGTAAATCCATAGTAACGCCATACGCATAGCACAATGGATAGTGCTACATCAAAGCTCTACTGAGAGTATTGTTAGCTAGATACTATCCTCCGTATTACTACCGGTCATACTTTCAGTACTGCTGTGAATAATTACGCCTTTGTTGGCCAGTGATATTGCCAAAACACTTGCGATAACTGACTACCTGCAGTACTCAGTTCATGTAAGATTCTAGGGTACGAAACATTTTTCGACGAAGTAAAAATAAATCACTTGATTTCGTAGTTAAAACCCCGGGATATGCCCGTATTATATTCGCAATCAGAAGTGGCTAGCTACATCATAGCAACAAAGTTACGATAGAATCAATGGAAACATGAAAATTACGACACACAAGAGAAGAACACATATGTGTGCTTCTCTTGTGTGACATGTTTTATATCGCCTATTCCCATATCTTCTGCAGAGGATCACCAACTAGTTAGATGACAACAACTATGGTTAAAGTTACGGAACTTGCTGATTACATTCTCAGATCACAAAATACAAACTAAATTTCTAGCACTGCAACTCTGCATGCTTCTGACGTCTTCCTTTCAGGCTTCCTTAATGTATTCGGAACATTGGTTTCTTCTATTCGAGCCTTGTAGGAACTCGATGCCACAAAATGGAACACACAGAGGGAGAGAGGGAGAAACAAACAAATCCCGAATACAATGCCAGGGGAAAGAACTTCGTAGGAACTAGAATTGTTTCTGAACCATGCTACCGTGAAAAGATGACCTGAAGCCAGCGAGCCGGTGTGAGACGCGAGCCCCTGTTTTGCGAGCCCGGACCTAGAAGTGGTTCTCTTGACCAAGCACTAGTAAATGAACTCGTCTATACAATAAAACTCGTTGCATGTCAGTTATTGGGCTAGAGTAATCTATAGTGTCTGCGTGCTGAAGCTAGATGTTCCGTACTTTTGCTAGCATAATCGGCCATTTCTATTATTTTCACAGCCGTAGTTCAACTCCGAAGAGCACGAATGTCGGCAAGCGCATCCGCTGAACAACGTCCTCAATCCCTCTTTAAATCTGCGCTTTGAGACACACTTCCTGAATAAAAAAAAAAAATAAAGAAAGAAAAGTATTCGCTAAAGTTATCCTTCCACACAATTTCGTCACAGAAGCAGGCGCGCAAAGCTGCTCGTCTCCGGTCGCTGGTGCCAGTACAATTAGGAAATTCGTGAAACTAAAATTTTATCTTGTAACTCTGAGTAGGACACGACCGCAGATGCTTGCTGGCGCGTAGACTGCGAGAACGGGCAATCATGCCGTAGCTACCACTACCTCCATATCACGCAATCGGAAAACAAGTTTTTGCTGCAGTGAGTTCGTCACTGATGAACAATACTAACTCTTCTGAAAGTGCGGTCGATAATGATAACGATAGTATTTTCGACAGTGTTTTTTTTTTATATATATACCATCCATAGGTCGATCGTGACTTATCCCCGAATAGTATGGATAGTACTACGGAACATTTTGCATCGCCAGAGGTCATACATATATTTAACAACTTTATTTGACACTTCGAAGAATTATTTTACTGCTGTGGGATTAGCCAACGGGGACAATACCCCTGCGCAGACCAGAATTTATGCTTCTGTATGCACTAGAGGTGAATAAATTTCTATTTTAACCAATGCTGTTTTCAATATTGTGTCGTAGCCTTGTATATTGTTGCATTTTATAGCGGCGTTTTTGGTGTAAATATATAATTTAGGGGGAACTACCAAGATGGAGCAGAATGTTAGGGACGTCATTAGAAAATAATTTTAGAAAATAATATAATAAGAGTTGAATGGATGGCACTTTAGATTTATAAAACAGAGACTTTGTTTGCTCGGCTGCATATCCGCAAAGAGCCTTAAAAAGTTAGCCGCGAAGAATCGTTTTTTTTTTGTGTGTGAAAGTTCTTTAGATGAAACGCGCGGAAAAGAAATTTTCAATGGAAGCTCGGAATACCTTGCGAAATTATATTTATTTTGTTATTGGCAACGAATTCCGCTCTCTAAGCTCAGTTTTTTCTTGTCTTTTTCTCGCAGTGTGATGAAGCCTCATAAAAGCGAAATGCGTAATTTTAAAGCAACACCTGAGATAAAGACGAGCCTCGACTTAAGAAGCATATTTTCGGGTTAACTTGATTCAGAAAGATCTCGCTATCTTGCTCACTCACTCACTCACTCACTCACTCACTCACTCACTCACTCACTCACTCACTCACTCACTCACTCACTCACTCACTCACTCACTCACTCACTCACTCACTCACTCACTCACTCACTCACTCACTCTTTAAAGGCCACAACATGACACATCTTCGTCCTGCCAACTGAGTATCTGACCTTTTCGCTTGTTTTCCATACTCTGTTCGGAAGTTCACGGCCAATTAGCCATAACTGCAGGCCGTTTCTATTCAGTACGATCAGACTTGCGTGTTGTTGTATGTTGAGTTTCATGACATGTGCTAATATGCGCCGAAAGCATCCATGGATTTGAACGAGACTACAGCTTACGTATTTGATGCTATGAGACATTGAAATTTCGCTCGGTGCGGCATGCCGCGCTTTCTAGATGGGGCTCGGGACAATGGACTGAGCTAAATTAAATTGCAATGGTTGTCGCCCGTAAAGGTGGACGAAATAATTCTAGGCTGCAGCTACCACCAGAGCGGTCGTAGCCTTCGTCAAGAAGGAGATAGTGTGCAAGGATTATATCGCTGGTCACAGGTATCTTTAGCGGCTAGTTTAGATCTAAACACCAATCTCCTTTTTGTTCGAGTTACAATCAAGGACGAGTAGGAGGTTCCAGAACACGAGGAAAGCAGGCTCAGAGCCACGCAAAACACACAACTGTGAAAAGCGAAAAAAAAAAAGCAAATCATAAGGAAAGCATAACGATTAATTAATGTATTGCTATGGCACAAGATGGTGAATGCACAAGGAAGAGAGTGGTGAGAAACATTGCATACAATACAAAGTCCGTCGCTGAGCAATGTGGGTTGTGTCTGAACGATGGCGTCTTGTACTGTTTGATGATACTGGAATAATACTGTAACACGGGCAATTGAGTCAGTTGATAAATACGTTTACTAGAAAAGTAAGAGCTCATGACGGAATGAAAAGCTAGAAAAAGATTTACTTTTTGACATTAATCCCGTTTGTTCCACTGTGTTTACCTGGACATTGATGCACAGCATGAGTTAATTAATTGACTATACTTGTAGTGATGAACTATGGCGCGGGTAATTTATAAAAATGGTAAGTTATTTTATTGATAAACTCGGCAAGAACAGGATCAAAAACGAGAAGTATTTAGTTCTCTCTCGTTAGTTGCGCTTTATTTACCAAGGTAGCGATGAGTTCAGCTGAAAGCACCCTGGCCTACTTTGTGAATATTTCGGGGTAGAAAATAATGGAGAGGTTGAATTCGGGGTCGACGTGTGGAAAAGAAACCTTTCTATCCTTCAGAATAAGGTATAACTGTTAACACAGTGCCTTCCTTTCAATCCATCCCTGCCTATTAATCACGCTTCTGATAAGTTATATTTTCAGGTATTACCGGTTATTGCCTTTTGGAAATCTACCATAGTTTGATAACGCATCTAAAACTTTGAAGTTCAAACTCAACTAGTGGAAAGTTTTATTTGCACTGGGTATAATCTCAGGGTACTAAAATTATCAAAATACAGTTGTTTGTCTGGTTATGCTGATAGGAATAAAAAGTGCCATTCATATATGCACTACGATAATATGCACTAGGCAGATGATTTCTACCTAAATATGGCATAGTTTAAACGTCAACAACGAATACAAAAGTAGCTTTTATTTGCACATCACAATGGGCGGTTTCAGGAGTGCTCTTTTAATTTATTTATTTTTATAATACAAACAAACGCCTGCCCTGTCGTGTTCGGTCAAGTAAGGACACGATTTATTGGTTATGACAGAAAAAGTGAACATGCATTCTCATACTTGGTTTCAGAATAAATGAGAAGAAACATACGGTGATGATCAACATCCTGGCAAAGAGAACCGCATTTCATGATCGATGGCGACCTACTGCAAGGGGTACCTTGACAAAATTCTTATGCAAATTTAGCTTACGAGAAAAAACGTTAGCAATATAGTATTAATAGATGGGACATGATCGGCAGACGCTTTTAAGTGTTGGATAGTAATTTATCACATTCGTAAATAGAGGAGAAAATAGTTATGCAGCCAGTATAATACACCCATACTTACGAGGGGAACCAAGAGCCACTGGTACCAAGGAAAGCGTAGAAGATCTTTTTTTCATGACCAATGTGAAATAACATTGTAATCAGGGACATAATTGATTATAAAGACGGAGAAAAAACTACATGTCGGCATCCCACCGGTGGCATGTGTCTGTTTTTTCTACTATTTTTCTTAAAGAGCCCCTCAATTCCTTTTATTTGTTTATTAATATACCCATGCAATTATTTCAATACACGGCGAGCATTATCAGCTCACTGCAGTAAATTATTCTCGTATCAGGAAGATAGCATGAGGCGATCAAAAAGCCTGAAAGCTAAATGAATAATTGGAGTGAACGATGGAAACAGTAAGTGCTAACTTAAGAGAACTTCTAATTTAGAAAAAAAAAATAGTTTCTCCCAACACGTTGATCCCCTGAAAATGTCGTCGCATTGCCTGAGTTACAAAATTAAATTATCTTCGCACCAACTCGCTACGCACTCAAACGTCTCTATACGCTTAAGAACTATGGATTCCTGAAGTTGCGCTCTTTGTTTACCGCGTCTGGGCAACGACTTCACTAGGCCTGACAAACCGCTCTGACGGAGGCACTCAAAGGACACGCTAAGACAGGGAAGTGAATCAGGCGAGCAAACATTTATTTACATCGTTTGTTCTTGGCTACCAGCTCCTGTACGGCACGCATTTGTTTTCCATTGCCACGTGGGCCAGATGGCGGAAAGATTGCGATCACGTGAGCATGCGCCAACTCCAAGTGGCAGAAGAGGAAAGGACAACAAATAACCTGCGTTGGGTACGTCACAACGAATTGTGCACAATGGCCTCTTGCTTGAGTGAACCAGGATGTGTGATGTTGAATAACCTAATGCGCATTTGTGCGTCTTTGATCCTATAGAAGTCAGTGTACTGGTCACTTGTTATAGCAACAAATGAATTGGCTAGTACCAGTGTAATGGTAGACAGTAATGTTGACTGGCAGCTAGGTAACGCGAGACGCTCAACGAGAACTCCCGGATTTCTTTGGTTTTCACGGAATTCGGACCAGAAGAACCTGCTCGCTTTACCGGATAATTTATGGATGGTAATGTATTAGTGCTTTTAAGGGCCTTCCTTCAGTATGGTGTCAACTTGATATTCAAATAATCCGAGGTCTATAAGTCTAACATAATAATAATATAATAATTAGTTCACAGGAAGGGAAAGGCGTCGCATCTGTCACACTTGTCTCTCTGGACACCTGAACCGCGCCGTAAGGAAAGGAGGAAGGTGGGAGTGAAAGGAGATAGAGAGAAAGAGGAGCCGTAGTGGAGGGCTACGGAGTAATTTCGACCACCTGGGGATCTTTACCGTGCACTGACATCGCACAGCACACGGTCGCCTCTCCGTTTCGCCTCCATCGAAACGCAGCCGCCGCGGTCGGGATCGAACCCGGGTACTCCGGCACAGTAGTCTGACGTCTTACCACTGCACCACCTCGGCGGGGCATAAGTCTAACAGCTTTTCGAGAAAACTGCTCTGCCTTTTTTTTTCTTTACCACAATGATACTTCCTCGGGAACATCGACTTTAGTTGCCTTACTATTGGAATTGCGACTAATTGGTTTTCAATATCCGAGAGTTTCCACCCTACTCGTCCATTGGACATCGCTATACAGGATGAATACACTTCCGCACTTAGAAGGGCTTCAACATCAAAACTTTCAAATCTAGCAAACAAATTTCATGCTCCAATTTTCAATACGTACAGTAACTCTGCCTGTCATTTCTTACTGCTTACCTCAGAATCATCTTATCGAAAGTTTTCAGTATACTTGATACACTGATGGACGGCTTAAGGAACAATATATTCTATTCACAACGCAATTAAATCTCTTTTTCATGCACACAGTCATTTCCGTTCACATAGTACTTTTCAGCATCAGGAACAGCCCTTCAGCAATCGAAATTCAAGGTACCGAACTGCAAGCAGAAGTATATTTGCCACTGGTTCTACACATCATCATCAGACAGCTTGGAGAACTAAGCAGCCGGTATTTAAACGCTGGCATGCTGACAAAATCATTTGTTGCTCTTGCAATTCTCGCTTAAAACCCGTGCATTATCTCTTCTTTACAACCGGAACTCCTAGCTGAAAACGATTCAACAGAAATAAAATGTGACCAATAGTTTACTGTCCACTTCTTTAGACCCGCTTTATTGAGTTCATAATGAAGACAATAAAGTCAAAGCTTACTTGGAATTCGGAGTGCTTAAACTTCCTTCCCGAATAAAAGGAATAGTAAACACAATCAGGGATTTCCCCTTGCTTCCCACGCGAATAAATTGCACCTGGATTTCAAGGTATTTCTTATTTCGCCGTCCTGCGAGACGGCGAAATAGCAACGAGCGAAATGCGTGGGAGCAACGAGCGAAATGCGTGGGAGGTGCCATGAAATCGATGATAATGGACATCGAATGACACCCTGAAAACATGGTCCCATAAGTCATTTAGGGAGCTTTCTCGGAGACACGTGCAGCGTATGGCCATTCAGCGCTGTGGTAACTGACCTTCGGTTCGGAGAGAACATCTGTAGACTAAAAGTAGCCGCGAAGAGTACGCTCGCCGACGCATTATCCGCATTGGTGATGAATACACGCGATGTCGTGTTGCCACACCTTACACGTGCTTTTCATATGTGCGCGCGCTACGCGCTTTACCGACAAGGGGAAACCTTCCGTACTGCCAAAAGAAGATAGAAATTATGCTGTTGGATTTCCTTGTCTGAACGCTGCGTCCTGTTGGCAAACAACTATAAATATGTGTGTACGTTCTAGCACGCCAGGCTCATGAGTCGCATAATACTCTTCAATCTCCTCCTTTGTCATGCGCATTTGGTAGCAAGTGGCCTCATAGCAGACATTCCAGACGAATGAAGTGCAGAAAGGAACACCCGTGTATTATGTTTATTTTTATTTCTCCTTATTTTCGATACGTTATTTGTTTTACTGGAAGCCCACCTTAGCCGGTGCGTAACTGAAACAGTTGAGATGTAGTCGAGCGCTTTGGCTTGCTCGACTTGACGATAATTCAACCAAGATAAGGTAGACAGAAAAAAAAAAGAGGAAAAAGGATGACAAAAATAAGAATGAAAAAAATAAATGTTTATGAGCACGTTCAGGATTTATTTTCGCACTGGATATTTCCATTCTGACATGTATCCTCAAATTTTTGACGCCATTCAAAGCCTCCTGTCTCAGTTTTCTGCTAATTAAATTAATGATATTCCGCTATTCCTTCCAGCACTGATAAAAGCGTAAATACTTGTAGAATAGCGCAGCTCTTTATTTATCTTTTTTTTTTTTTTGGAGGGGGGAGGGCTGCGTGTAACTGGCACGTGCTGACTGACTGACAGGGGGCCGTGTATAGTTTTGAAGTAAATTTTGTCATAATAAGGCGTTAAAATTATGCGTTGTAACTTTCGTGTGAAGAGCATGGGAATATTTAAACCGCGTTTTATTTTTATTTTTATTCTTTGCATTTTGCCTTTTCCTATGGCGCACGCACATATATGATTTAACAGTGGGACGCGTCCCTGCTTACTCGGGCTGGCACGTCCCTACTCATTCCGAAAGTAAAATGTAAATAAATAAATAAATACAATGGAAGACAATGTTGTTTTGTTTTTGTTTTTTGTTGTTTTTGTTGTTTTTTCGGTTTTTTTTTTCTCGTTTTTGTTTTTAGCGCTGGGCGGCATTGTCACTTTTTTGATGACTGAAATAGCCACATGTGATGAAGTTAGGAAGAGTAAGAAAACTCCAAATGAATAAAGAATCTCATGGTGGAAATAAACTACTTAAATCAAAACGCATTCAGTACCCCGAAAAATTATCTTTAGCAGGGAAAAATATATACCATTTTCTTAAAACGCGATATAAAATGGGCAAATTGTGTGGCGTGAGAACAAGAGCGCTAATCAATAAGTAATGTAAACGTTCCCATTCAAAAACTTGCACAACCATGTCAAAAATGACACAAAATGTTTCGTACTTTGGTCATAATGTCAGCCTTTCTGTAGTTCTATAGAAACTAGCGTCACCCCCCGATGCAACATAATTGTGACACACACAACAACATGCCCAACACAGACAAGGAGACTCTAATTGCGCCAAAATCAGCTCTTCCATTGGACTCACTTGCACCTGCAAAAGAATTAAGCACCTCGACGATGAGAAGATGGCAGCAAACGTGCTCGTATTTCGTCGAACTGCGATTGCCCATTGCGCTTGTTACTAATAAATTTGAAGTCGACGAAGGAACGTCTAGATCGATTCGCCAAAGGTGACTATAATAACATGGAAAATGAGCAAAAGACTGTTCTGTTGTAACTAAACCGATTTCTGATGTTACCACAGAAAGTTCAGTTGTCACGACAACTGAGATTCACTGTGGAAAACCGCATAAAATTCCTTCTGTGACAAGAAAATTTCTGCACTTTTTTTCGACATTTTTGCATACATAAATGGGATTCCACTCACAACCAATGGTGCCATAATTCCTCTTTTTTAATGTTTGAATACCGTGTTACAGCTATTGCCAGCAGCATAAGCAGATAGCGCGCAGTTTTTACAAATCTCTTATGTTTATAACATTTCTTATGAGAGCACTGAGTAACAACATGCGACAGCAGATAACGTGACAGAAGCATGGCGATACCTCCTAAGAGACGCTCGGACAGGGAAAATGGGAGATAACTTTTAAACTAAATACCAATATTTATCTGCAGGCCACTCATTGTGAACATGCTAGCCGGTTTTCACAGCGAGCCCATGTTCTCCAATGACTCTTCGAGACATGATCAAAAAGCTCTGCTATCGTGTCTGTACTCGGCGAAAACAAAAATGGGATTACCACGACAAGAAGGTATTTTTGTAGCAGTAGCAGTATACAACGATTCTGTCAAACTGTTAACCATTCAGTTTAACGCGATAATACGCCTAACATTAACACACTAACTGCAGTCGCAGCCTTTAAAGGTGAAGAACCTGCACTGTGTCACTCATCCTGTTATCAGGAAGTGATGAAAGCGACATAAAAACGGTTACTTAGAGAAGACAATGGCTTTTGAACGTCGCAGGTCTAAATTTATTTCAATTCCTTTCTCCTTGACGTGGCCACTGCTAACGTCAACTGTTCGCGGCTTGAAGACGTTGCTTGCTGTTTCGTCCTGTCACGTGCCCGAAGAGGCCTTCGCCATGCCCCTTCATGCCATCTATTGCGCTGGCCTTCGTACTTCCCGAGATTACAGTTGTGTTGTTCGGAGAGGACACACTTGGAAACGTGGTTGTCCACCGCTCATCGTAATCTCCTCATTGTACGCGAAGACTCTCGTTTTGGGCGCCCGGAATAATTTGTTTTCTCCCTAGCTGGCCCTCAAGGCAGCCAGTTAATTGTTTTCGCTTTTTTTTTCCTTCAGCCAGGCATTTTGTCCCAACAATGTATTGTACGGGAATGTAGTATATGTATGTTTACATCTGCTTTCCAGTGTGTGTTTGTGCCGTTCTATAGTAACCTTGTATAGTAACCTTGTTTGGTGCTTCTGGAAGGTTCGACAATGCCCGGAGCGAAATATAAAGGACATTGTTTTCTGGCCGACGTATATGACGCACGGTCGTTACTTCGCCTAACATGGCGACCGATACGTGCTAGAGTTTGATGTGCATAGAGGAAACAAGTCATCTGCTACGTTACATAACTTTTCCGCTGAAGCGCTGGAAGTGATCGCGAGGGGCTGTCAATAATCATGGCAGACGCGCCCACCTTCTCGAGGACAGGTTCTGAAGAAACCGAACGTATCCTTCAGAGAACCGTTAGCAAGATTCACCTGAAAACGAAGATGATAGGGATTGGGGAGAAAGCGTCTAGCTGCATGTACGCACAGAAGAATCTGTCAGTCATCTTCACCGAAGTGGTGCAACAAGGCGTCTCTGCACGGTGTGGATGGCGCTGGGAATGGGCGAGTGCTCATGGCCGTCTCTTAAAAGGTTGCGTAGGCAGTGACGATGGCACGAGTGTCAACGAGGCAATGAGCTAATGTGTGCTGTAATAAGCAGCCGGGCAGCAAAGCCGGCAAGATCGTCCTTCAGCTTAAGTTCACGACCATGCCTGTACAACGAGATGATTAGAGGGTGCGAGACCTGGTTTTTAGGCTTACGGTTAGTTCAAAAACCTTTATTTTATTTTATAACGTCTAGTTTTATGGGGTTTTCGCGCAGGCGCAGCCGTCAAAACGAGGTACCTGCGAGCCCAGGGCAACCACTGGGATAAAGGCATCCAGTTACGGGGAAGGTTCAACAGTTGAAGTTTCATTGACAAACGTGATCTGGATGAGCGGGCTTATCAAAGCTATCTTAGGTTAGCGGATATTAGTGGATATCAAAGCCGGGAGTTCATAACCACAAAAAGAAAGACACTTTGCGCTATGGAACGCAGTAGTATAAGTGTTTTGGACTTTATATTAGAATTCCAAATCAACTGAGTCTGCATGTTTGTGTGTGTGGAAAAGTGTGTGTGTGGGGGGGGGGGGGAGGGGGGGGGGGCTCGCAGGCTTCATCTGGGAAGTCGACCCTTTATCGCAAACTGACTCTAGTAGGCAGCTGAAATCGTGAAAAAACAATGTCTTAAGCTGATGATTTATCGAATCATATTCACCTTTCTCGTAGTCTTGTGCATGTTTTTTACTGTGTTAGAGCAAAAGAGAAGGTGGTATAGACAATATTGTGGTCATTAACTTCTCGGCGCACGTAATAGATGGCGGAGTATCAACACTATTGAATAGAATTAGATCATTAATGTTTGCCGGAATTGGCATGGCGCGCATTGTTTCTGAGATCTACTGGGATAGATTAATGTTCAAGCGGATGTCAATTAAGTTTCTTGTGCCTATTGTCTTGGTGATTTGGTTTAGCCGGGTTCGATTTATGAGGTTTAGCGTCCCAAATCGATTCAGGTTATTACAGACACCGTGGTGAAGGACTCCAGAAATTTCAACCATCTGGGGCTCTTCAACGTATTCTGACATCGCGTAGCACACGGGCGTCTTGCTTTTCGCCTCTATCGAAAAGCGGCAGCCGTATTCGGAATTCTTTTTTTTTTTTTTAAGAAGATCAGACATATTGAAGAAAACCACAGGTTACACCTGCCTATTTCCTACTGTATCACCGATGAGACGACAGCGGCTTAAGGGTGAGGACTGTAAGGGGTATTATGGTGTTATTCACCTAGTCGCAGAATTCGGGAAAGGCATGTTGGGACCTGTAGCAGACACATAAGAGGCTGTGCGTGACATTACAGGCACATAAGAGGGCATGCTTACTGGCTATACATGACATTACAACCATGGAATTTAGAACTTTGATTTATTGTTAATAAGCGAACAGGGAATATGCCGAAGAGCTGCCATAAGGACACAACCCCTTGAGGTTTGGCGAAAATTTCAATAAAAGCGAAAATTGGTCAGCGCATTGGTCAGCGAGGTGTGCGACCTGACGAGACCACGTGACCTTTCTCTGCCACTCAAGGATATTCATGACAGACGCAAAACAGCGCCGGATGTTTCTCATAATTGCAATTGCGCTCTAATTGTATTGCATTAACAACAGAAATTAATAGTAAGGGAGCAAATACTCACTGACATCCACCCAAGCGCAGCCATACGACTACAAAGGAAAGCTATACAGCTATCTCAGAAACTTCGTAGTTATTATAAATCGTAGTTATTAGAAACTTATTAGAAATTTACTCCACCTTGTGGGTTTCCTCTAAATAATTGACCAACACCATTTCCACTTCGAATTAAAGATCAATTTGCTCTCGCCCTACCATTTGCTCTGCTAGCTGTCCTGATTAGCTCAAAACAAGACGATGAACAATAAAACGTGCCAGCACACTTTCGCGTGACACGGCGGGTTAAAACTTTTTCAGTTTCACCAAACTGTCAAGCACATGAATCCATTTTGGCTGCTCGGGGAGTGACATATACACTTCCCTGAACCGCACAACACTGTGTATGAAATGTTCTCGTACAGGATTGACCTGTATATCTGCATTGTTAAACTGCTTGTTTTGAATGTCCAAGTCGGCAACAAAGAAAAAAAATGTCCTGATTAGCTCAGTCGGTAGCGCGACTGCCCCGGAAAGGCGGTGGTGTCGGGTTCGATCCCCGGATCAGGACGAATTTTTCTTTAACTACGAAGTTTCTGAGAAAGCTGTATAGCTTTCCTTTGTAGTCATATGGGTGCGCTTGGGTGAATTTCAATAAGTAATTACTCCCTTATTAAAAATCGAATCCACCTTGGGGGTTTCCCCTAAATATTTGACCAATAATGATGAATGCAGCTTTCATCTACCACGTTTGTTTGGTATACTTGTATTTTTACGTTGACATTCTTCCTTTCATTTCTACCGGCCAGCAAGTGAAGCTAAAATCTAGTGCCGAACAAGAGTAGCAGTTAGGAACACAAAAGCAGTGGCCCGGGCATATAAGCTCCTGACACACTGTGCAGTTTCGCACTAGCTTCTCCAGTCGTCAGGAGTGTGGCGTCGCTATTGTACAAAGAAGAACGAGATCTGGTCATTGGCATGATTCGATACGCACGGGTACATCTTGAGGCGTGCTTGAACAGTCGCGGGCAGCATCATTAACAGCGGGAAGAGCTTGTTTACAGAGAAAGAGGAAAATCACTCCGTGCGAGGCGAGGACGAAACGATGACTCGTACCTCTCAGGCATGTGACTGCTGGGTATTGCGTTGTGTGCATCATCACCCCTTCCTTCCCATTCTCTCTGAATGATTGCCTTCCAAATGATATAGGAAATATGGCAGGCACCTGTTCTTTGAAATACAGCCCCAGCACTGAGTGCAATGCTGTTTCAATGTTTCATCACCTTCTCTCTAAGCTGGAGTTGCCACAGCGCTCCTAGAAATAGAACCAGCGATATTTACATGTAGACGACTTTGATTACTACAGAGACGGGAATGTGTTCCGTAAGTTACACATGCTTATATGGGAAAACAACCCTACTCATTATTATAATCAGTTAGATTACCTTCACAGGAGAACAGGGACATGTCCTATATGCCTCTTAAAAATCCTATCCGTGCCAGTAATGGCCCCCTTACTCTCTCAAACTTCTTGGTCTCACTGACTCATCTGATCCTATGCCACCTCCACCTGTGTTTACTGTCCGCTAAAAGCCAATCTAGGGACTATCGGTTATCACGCATTCGCATTACTTATCTTGTTAATTCTTGTTAATTCGTGTTCATTCTTCTTTCCGACTAAGATACCATCAACTCCGTTTGTTTCTTGACCTATTTTGCTTTATCTGTGTCTTTTAACCTTACAACTATCACTTTACTTTCTAGTAGTAAGATTAAGTAGATTCCTTTCCATTAGTTTGCGTTAGTCTGTGTGTAATCATACCGGACAGACGCAGCGCAGCTGCTATGAAGCTTTCTTTTGAAGCATACTGTAAAATTATTCCACACCAGAGGGTGCCTGCGAAATGCATTCCTTTCTATGTTTATTCCCCTAGTCATTTTACTGTCGTGGCCTCTCTATGAAGTCACTACCTTCTCTATGTAGACGTATTTTCTTGCTACTTATAATGTTTATATGCCCATAGTATACTGTTGTTTTTTTCCAAGATTTTGGAACAATACTCCAAAGCATTTGGACCTACCGTTCTTGTCTGCCTCTTTAGTTTTATACGCAATTGCATTGGGCTTGTTAAGCCGAAACATCATCGTGGTATCCAATAATTGAGAATCGTAACCCAGAAATATGTCAGAAAAGGTACACAATTCAATAAAATATCTCGCCACCGGAGCTAGATACCACACTTGGGACATGAAAGGCGGTCGCGCAACGCATAGACCACGAATGATAATGGTACCAAATGTGAGAGGGGAACCTAGTGATTGCTTTATGTCGCATATGACTTACTAACATCTGTTTGGGATGTATTCCGAAATAACAGTTATAATTTTAAGATGTTAATAATTTCAGCATTTGATATTTATTTTCGAAATGAAAAAGAGATGTTGAAGGCGCTATTGCGTCAGCTCTTAATGTGAACCTTATGAGTCCTAATTTTTCACATCTTACTTCAATTTGCCCTAAGTTTCCAAGCAAGGCAATCATCAGCAAATCGAAGACTGTTAAGGCAACCGTTGTTACCTTGTATCTGCAACTCTTTCCAACTCAGCTTTCTCAATACTTCCTCTGAACAGACGGTGAATAATACAGAGCGATAATGTCCCGTTGCCTGACACCATTACTGGGTAGAACTTTTTTTGTGAAGGACTGTGGTCGGAATGCAGCAGCTACAGATATATTACAGTACCTTAAGGCATGCCTCTTCTGTATATGTATGTAAAGTATGGCTGATTGCTGAAGTTCGGACTCCATGAATAGTTCGTCGTAGTATAGGAAATGCATGTGTGATTTGACCAGCCCCATGTATCGGAGGCAGGTAGGTGGTTTAGGTTGCTACCCAACTTTGTAGCTACCGAGTTGGAAGGCGAGATGAGAATCGGACCCTGAACCTTTGCATTCCGGTTGATCATTAATTTAGCCTTCTGCATAATAATTAAGATCCTATGAGTCTGCTTTGCCTGTGCAGATCATTATTAATTCCCTGCATTTCTTCCGAGCTACTTTTTTTTTACGCAAGCTTGCCATAAGGCATATTATAAAAACTCATGTAAATTATTTTCCGTAAGGAACCGGAGCAGGCTCCCGCTCTTATCGTTGTCGTTGAGCCAATAAGAGAAGTCCTCTTCCTTTGTTGTGGTTAGTCCCACTTCCCGCAGAATCTGTGTCCTCAATGCCCTTGTCCCAGCACAAGTCCATAGCAGGTGGCGAACATCCACTTCTTCAGCTGGTGTGGAACACTTCGGGCATGTGGTTGTGCCGATGTCTGCTTGAGGTTCCCATCGGCATGTTACCGACTGGGTTTAAGGGCCGTCCCAGCTCTTATCCTTCTAAGGGAAACCTCCTACAATCTCGTTAAGTTATGAGGGAGGGGGATTTACACGGGGGAATGAGGACACGTGTACTTTTTCTTAAAGAGGATGCTAAGACGGGAACAGCGGAGCGGGCATCAAAAGGGAGCCTGAGGGGGCGCATTAGTGTTTGGAACTTCGTGTGTGAGGGGGTCAACTTTTCTCTGCTCAGCGTTCTCAGTATCGTCTGGTGTCCAATGTATCTGGATGCGTATCTTTGTCTTGTTGTTTTTTTTATGAGTACGTGGATTTCCTGGGTTACATATAGTGTATTTGTCACTTTCTTCAGTTGTTTTTTGGCGGCTAAAGAGTCTGTATAGATGTGGGCTTCTGTTATGGAATCTATTTTATTTATGGTCTCCATAGCATCGCTGACTGCATAGAGTTCCATCACAAGCAAGTCCGGGTATTCTGAAACATATTCTTTATGTACCTTTAGTTCACTGTGTTTTAGACTAGTAGCTGCTATTCTACCGCCATTTTCTAAAATCGATGCGTCCATATATGCAATGCAGGTACCTGGAAGTACATCAACCAGAGGTCGAGATACCAGCTTTTCTTTGGGACGAAGCCGAGTGGTCTTGTTTATCGTAATAGTCGTGAATTCCCACGGAGGGGGGTCAGTCATTGGTGGTGTTTGAACTGTCACTTCGTTGTACAAGGATGCTATGGTCATAACGTACTTTCGCTTCATATTCCTTGTTGTTTCTCGTTGTTCAATTGATTCTGTCAACGAATCTATTTGTGCAAATTCTTGGAGAATAGGGATAGGGGTGACTTTTGGTAAGGCCGTGATAGTGCGCATTGCGTTTCTATTTATTGTTTTCAAATTCGCCCACTGCCGCTTCGTGAGTCTTTGGAATTGGGCCTGGTATAGTATCCTCGACTATAACACCGATTGTAAAGACGTTTTGCCAAGTCCGCTCGACCTTCTCCTCCCCTAGACGAAATGCATTTTATTAAGTTTAAGGAAGTCACAGCTACTTTTTTCACCTTAGAAAGCCATTGTGTTCCTTTGCCGGAGTTGCGAATTTCTAGACCAAGAACTCTCAACTCGTCCACCTATTCCAATGCCTGATTTCCAATATTTAGGGTGACTCTTTGCGTTGTCAATTGTTTTCTTCCATTCTTGTTTGCAACATGAATGTAACTGGACTTTTGAGGTGACGATTCGAGACCTGCATCTTGGACGTACTCATCTATGGTATTTAAAGCCTCTTGCAGATACCGATTCTGTCTCTCAAGTTGTTTTTGAGCAGACCAAATCGTGACATCATCTGCGTATATCATGAACCGCACTTCTGGTATCTCAGCTAATTTCCACGTCAATGGGATCAGTGCCATATTAAATAGCAAAGGTACTAACACTGACCCTTGTGGCACGCCTCTATTCGAGGTGTAATTGCCAATTTGTTTTCTCTTTATCCGGATAGAAAACGTCCTGTCATTAAACAGATTATGTACTGCTTTTATGACCTGCAAGGGAATGCCCATTCCATGTTGCTAAGAATCTTGTCATGTAACACGTTTTCGTATGCCTTCGCCACGTCGGTAGCCACTACAGTGTGCACAAGGCGGCTATAAGGCGACACGTGTATGACCTCTTCAGCGAGCATAACCAGTCCATTTTCTGTGCCAAAGTTTGTTGGGAACCCAATTTGTCGAGCATGGTATTTTTTATTACTTTCCAACCACCATGATAGGCGGGTGGCTATCATCTTTTCATAGACCTTGCATATTGTGGGTGTTAGCGAGATAGGCCGCAAAGATGCTAGACTTGTGGAAGGTTTTCCAGCCTTTGGGATTGGAACCACCACCGAGTGTTTCCAGCCGAGTGGAATGTCTCCTCTTTGCCATACCTCATTCACCACATCCAACAAGCTGTCAACTGCGGTTCCTTCTAATTTCTGATGTTAAAACAAAAATTTCTTTCTCACAGTATGGTCTCAGCAAACCATAAGCACTGGAAACAACTCATATTGCAGTGGCAAGAAGATATGCCGACCCCCCCCCCCCCCCCCGCACCCACACGCACGCAGAGATACACACATACCTCATGCACGCTTGAGTATGAAAGTTGTTTGAGAGCATATTTATCCCACTCTTCAGCTACTACGGTGCTATGATAGTAGAACTCTGCTCCTACTCTTGTGGTTTCTCGTTCAGCATCCCAGACATGCTGTTGCTTTCGCACAAAAACGCATTGGTCGATATTATTTTTAGTTTTTCTTTTATCCAGTTGTGACTGAAGCGATGAAGACAGGCATTATTCGTTTTTCATTTCTTGTTTTGCTTTTGAAAGGGGACTATTCTCTCATTTATGCCTTCCCAGCGTGCAGGTAGCTGACGAGATGTGAAATTGGGGTTGATTTCCGTACTCATGCCTGCTTAAGCAGTAAATTAGAAAGCAGTGTAAGACAACAAAAATGTTTTAAATTAAAAAAAAACTAAGATAGTTTTTGTTATTTATTCTGTGAATAATGAGTCAGTACATCCACAGAAATACAAGCTTAAACTGCTCACCTTTAATTGAAGACCTATACACCAAATATTAGACTTCACTGGGAGCATCGCGTGAATCAAACGTTTGTGGCTGCATGAAAATGTAACGCAATATTTAAAAGAATGCATTGAGCTTAGTCGGCTTTGAAGCTTCGGACTGTCGGTCTCCTGTTCCCTGTGAATTGTTTATGTTTTAATCTCGGCCAGAGCAGTATATTTTATTTTATGAGGATGAGGGTGGCGTGCTTGAACATTCAGGGACATCGTGGGACATATAAGTTGTCTTCCAATTCAGAAAAAAAGGGAAAAAAAACATCTTTATTTCTTTCTTGGCACAGAAAAGTTTTTTCTGAGACCATACTGTGAGAAATAAATTTTTGCAATAACATCCAAATTTTGTTTAGTTACCACAGAATAGCACGCTCTGCTACAGACAGCAAGAAATTACTGCATAAAAAGGCTACACAACCACAAAATTATATTGCATAACAGAAACTTCTGGCCTTACGAATAAACTACAAAACCTTTGGTAGTAATTCTGGCACTGATCTGTGTTTCCTTCTTTTTCGAATGGAAGCTCTTATTAGATTACTGCCGTCCACTCACAAAGGCACCGATCTAAGCATAGGCTTTTTTTTTTTATATAAGGAGAGAATAAAAGACAAGTATTGGCCGTCAGAGGCTGATTCCGCAGGTAAACAGCATGCGCTATCATAAACTTCTGACGCGATTTTTGGGATGCTGGGCTAAACCACCATTGACTTGCACTCGACCATATTCACAGGAAGGGTATTGTGGTAGCATGTGTTATTTATTAGACGTTTCTCTCCAATAAAGGCTCTGTTTTCTGCCGGACATGCACCAACGTAGTCAGAAAAAACTAGTGTGAAATTTTATTATCGATGAAATATGCACACGATTGTCCCCAGTACTCTGCAAGTACACATATTTGAATAAAATGGCGACCTTGTGTGTATTTTGTACGCATCAACGGATATTATCTTCAAACGGCTAATAAAATAACTTTTACGACGTTGCCTCTTTCCCTGACTGCTGCTTTTGCAAGACAGCCATAATCGTTTGTTGCTTACACTGCGTCAAGGCCATGCCATATGCAAGAGTTTCCGTCAGTGCTTATGTCCAGCAGCACTTCATCACGCAACGCACTTCATTGCTGTTAGTGTAACTGTTGCAGCAATACAGGCAGGAAAATTGCACAGCTGGCAGCATTTACGGCTCGCGGTCGCATCTCAATACCTATATATTAAGGCACGTCCTCGTGTTTTACAGTAACACAGCAAGCACGTTGTGTCGGAAACGGCGAAAGGGGCGGGAGCCCCAATATGAGGGTTGCAACATCGCCTCAAGTGTAAACCTGAGTCGCTGCAAGACCCAGTAATCTAAAAAAAAAAAAAAACAGGAATTGTTTGGTGGTTGAACGGGAAGTTAGTGCGCTTAAAGGAAAGACAGCTGAAAGGAGATTCAGAATTTAGCCCAAAGGAGTCCGATTTTTCTACACTAACCTTTAGAAGTAAGGTTCTGCTTTGGAATTGACGCGGAATGTCGCGCAGATGCGCAGGCCTCCCCCACCGACCTTCACGCCGAGACACTCGTAAATAATATTAAAAAAGCGGCATGGAGGAACCCTTGTAGAGCCTTGTTTCTGGCAGAGACGGGCATAGATAGCGCAGTGAGGTGCACCTCAACCTTCTGAATTAACAAGGAATATTTTGAAATATTTATTTTCCTTTTAAATTTTTACTTTTCTGTTTTTCTTTTGTTCTCTCGTTAGCAAATAATTACCTTCAGGTTACCGCTTCTTTGTACTACTTCCTCCTTCGCGTCTGGGTTCTACGTGTCTAGGTTGCTCTAATGACACCATCCATTTTGACACTGCAGGTTAATGACAGGGACTGTCGCCAATACGTCATGTAACGTTGCGACACATGTGCCAGTTAACGCATGTGCACTGCACTGTCTACCAATCACGTCAATGCTTGATTCACTGACGCAGTTGGCGCGCAGTGGCATGCGCGAAAATGGCACGTGCACGTCTTTCTGTAATGGACGCGTGCCAAGTCTTCTAGTGCCCTGATCGATCAGTGCGTCTTCGCAGGAGCCGCAGCATTACGTGAGAGTGTGGCAACTAACCTGAAGAGCATGGACAATTAACGGTGCAAGACCAGTTTTGCCAAAGGCGACCATTTATATACGTGCCTTTTAGCGATGTTTTTTAATTGGGATTAAACAGCAACTGGCGTGAAGCCCACTTGCGTGTAACCTAACCTTGAAAGAGTTCACCAGCGCCATCTTCGTCCATGGGGACCATAGAGATTCTCGATATTACCTCGAGAGAAAGCTGGTGCCACCGTTTATGGGAACGCGCATGGAGCTTCCTAAGGACCGTTTCAGCCACCATGGACGCTCTAAGCATCACGGGCTGTTAGGCTAACCGACTGAAGAGCCATAACTTTGGTAGATAAATAATGCAAAATTAACATTCTTCTACAATCACAAATGTCCTAACTTCAATATCGTGGCTGTAAATTGCAACAAAAGAGAAGTAATGAACGTAACTGTAAAATTTGGCTAAAATGGTGGATAGTCTATTCTCCTATTCGGCAAATATATCAGGTCATCGAAACCAAATTTCTGCGCTTAACGGTCGCACTTTGCAAGAAAAAGATTTGTTCGAAAAAAAAATGTTATCGCTCAAACACTGAAAAACTTTTTATTGGAATTAATAAAAACAGAGATTCTCCATTGCTGTTCTTCCCTTTTTCGCTTTCCCCACGGAGGTTTCTGCGCACTATGCTAACACTTCGGGAATGTCATCGTGACCGTGACCTCACAACTTCGTCGCGCGTTTGTTTCTAACCGGTGGCACATGGCTGCTTTTCCTTCTGCTCTCTAATTATTGCCTTTCGGTCATAAAATTATTGCGTAATAATATCCCTTTAACAGCCATAATTAATGCAAAAATAAAAGATTCGCGTAAAATTTTCTTGGTGTCGCTTACGCACAGGATTCATTCAAATATTTTCTTCGCCAGTTGCTGTCTTCCTCTGCCTACGGCGTTGATGACAGAGAGAATACATACTACAATGCCTCTTTTATTTTTTCTTTACCTTCATATAAGTAGTCACAAAAGATAATGAATAATTTTTTGACCAATTCGATTTGCCTTTAACTTCTGAAGTGCCTCAGGCTTTCAGAGACGCGTAGTGCAGAACTCCATAAATTTCGACCACCTGCGGTTCTTCAAGGTGCAAGGGCATCGCACGGTACACGGGCGCCATGCTTTTCGCCTCCATTGAAAAGCGGCCGCCGCGGCCGCGTTCAAACCCCGCGTCCTTGTGATCAGCAGTTGATAGTCTTAAACGCTGAACTACATTGGCAGTGCCAAATCTTTTATGTAAAACACGCATTTCTAGTTATTCTGTTTTTTTTTATTATTATTATTTACGAGTGGACCCATGCTCGCGGAAGAAGAGAGTAATTTTGGTGGCAAGCGTTGTTTTGGACATATCTTGAAAATTTAACCTCTATGACGTATGAGTAGACCAACGAAAAAAAAAAGTGTATTAACGGGTATTCGAGATAGCTGTCTTGTTGCCTTGTTTTGCACACTACGTAGCACATGACAAAGAAGCTAACGGCCCTGTTGTTTTCTCTTATGCCAGAAAAAAACATCGTGATTAAAGCTAAGGTTCGATCTTTGAACCTCTTTATCTTTATGGTGCAGCGTTAGATCATTCTGCTACGGTGGGACTTTATCGTTATACCATTAAAGAAAAACAATACCAGCTAGTCTGAAGCCGGTTCACATTCGTAGCAGCCGTCATATCACGTCTTCATATCGCGATCTCTCTGGTCACACATCAAAATTCCGGGAGGCACGGGCATGCGTCAACAAGAGGAAGAAAATCAGGAGCTCGATCTTGCGTGCCACGTACGCCCAGTACCAAAGTGCACTGTTCTCTGAACCGTGAGAGACATTTTTTAACGCGATGACTCTGAGTGCCGATCTGTCATGCGGCGCATCTGCAGGCTACGCACTCACAGTGGAACAAAACGACCACACTGAACCACAGTGTCGTCCATTTCAGGCGAAACTCTTATAGTGCAGGACGTAATTTCAATGTGCTTTTAAGCGTAAACTGAAGTGTGAAGTGTTTCCAAAAAGAAAATGTGAATCACGGAGTGACGCGTACGTAATACGGAGTGACGCGTACGTGCGCGAAGACATCGTTTATAGCACTGTGGCGTCAGGTGAAAAATGCCAGTTTTGACCATTTTACGTTATAGCGTATACTATATTCGTTCGGCCGAAAAACCGTCGCCGTACACCAGAATTGAGAAAAACATATCGAAAAATACGCATGTGATTTCTTATCCAAATTGGCACGCAACCGTTCCTTGAGGGTGGTGTCATACCATTTCAACAGGAGGGAAAGTTGGGCGAGTTCATGATAGATTGGTGGGCGCGGTTTAACACAAAGTCAAAGAGAAGGCACCAGTCCTGTGTTTTCTTCTCTTTGTCTTTGTGTTAAACAGCGAGCACTAATCCATCATACCATATCGCTTCTCAATTAGCAGTCATCTACTAGTTAAGTTGGAGGCTAGTGCACGATAGAGATTCGGTCCGACCACATATGAACAGGATCGTCCATTCATAATTTGAACACTGTCGCTGTTCATAAAGCATCATTGCACCCGACGTGGCCGCATAGCAAACCAAAATATCGCAAGCACAAAGGGGCCCGGAAGTGGTGTTCGGACGGCCTTCCACTTAGCTCTGTTGCGCAACAAGGTGGGGCGCAACGGCGCTTTGGAGACGGTGATCGTGTTCAAGGTAAAGGTAGACAATCCTGTACCTACTACAGTATGCTTTTCATTGAAAGCCTAAGTGTCTACCGAGGAGTCATACAAATACTTTACCTTACTTTCCCTAAAAGCGACGTCGACTATAAGGACCTTTATTCGAATTAGGTGGAAGCTCTGTACCACTCTCTCAATGCTGAAAGTAATGCAGAGTAGGGCATAACCCCGGGTCACGCTTGGCCAGCGTCACGACTCATCAAACCGTCGTTTACCGGCATCTCATTAAAGTTATACATGCCATACCTTACTGAAATAAAAGGCGGTTTTGAGGGCGCTATCGCGTCTAACTTTAAGGCAAAACTTAATCGTCCTCCTCACCTGCTCTCTTTATTTCGACAAAACGGCATTAAAAAAGGAAAAGCCTTCTATTCGAACTTGGTGAAAATTAGGCGATTGCTCTGCAGATTCTCTTGATCAACATCAACCTGTCTACGCCTGCCATTAGACGAAGGCCGTTACC